>NC_087403.1:4712232-5015857 GCF_031307605.1 Tribolium castaneum | reverse complement strand
GCGATCCTTGCCAAAAACCCCTACGACGAACCCGGAGCACCTGGCAAGCCAGAAATTATCGACTATGACAACAAGAGTGCCACACTCAAATGGGCCAAGCCTGACAATGACGGTGGCCGCCCTATCACTCACTACACCATCGAAATGAAAGACAAATTCTCGCCTGATTGGACCGAAGTTGCCAAAACTGAGGATAGCAACCCCGAATGTGTTGTCGAAAATTTGAAAGAAAATATGGTTTATCAATTCAGAGTGCGCGCACATAATAAAGCTGGTCCTTCGGTGCCGTCAGAACCGACAGATAACCATCTCTGCAAACACAGGAACTGTAAGTATTTTTCTAGAGTCGAGGCGCTGGAAATAGCAATGTTTTCCAGTGAAACCACGTATCGATCGCGAGACATTCAAATCGGTGATAATCAAAGCCGGTCGTACGCATAAATGGTCAGTTGATATAAGTGGTGAACCGCCACCGGAAAAGAAATGGGTGTGGAGAGATAATATCCCATTGACAAACAGCGAAAGAATCAAAATCGAAAACACTGACTACCACACCGATTTTACTATCGTCAATGCGGCTCGTAGAGACACCGGAAAATATACTCTGACCGTTGAAAACGTAAACGGCAAAGACACAGAAACTGTAGAATTGACAGTTTTGGGCAAACCTGGTTCCCCTGAAGGGCCATTGAAAGTTACTGATGTCACAGCCGAAAAATGTAAACTTGGGTGGCAAAAACCAGAAGATGACGGTGGTAGTCCAATCAAGGAGTATGAAATTGAAAAGATGGATATGGCTACGGGTAAATGGGTACGTGTTGGTCGTGTACCCGGCGATAAAGTAGGACCTGACGGAAAACTTGAATATGAAGTGACTGGACTCAACCCTGGGTCGGAATACAAATTCCGCGTCACTGCTGTTAACAATGAAGGAGATTCAGAACCTCTAGTTTCAGATCGTAGTATTGTTGCCAAGAATCCCTTTGGTAAGACTCGGAAATAAATAATTGTTAGTTTCTCTAAATTTGGTATTTAGATGAACCTGGCAAACCTGGTGCTCCAGAAATTGTGGACTATGACAATAAGGGTGTAAATCTCAAATGGGAGAAACCCACCAGTGACGGTGGGGCTCCAATTGAGAAGTACATCATCCAAAAGAAAGATAAGTATAAGCCTGATTGGGAAAAAGCTGCTGAAGTTTCTGGAGACTTGACAGAAGCTAGAGTAGAGGATTTGAAAGAACGTGGAGAATATCAATTCCGTATTATTGCTGTTAATAAAGCTGGGCCTGGAGAGCCGTCTGATGCTTCAAAAATGCAAATTATCAAACACAGAGCTCGTAAGTTTTGAAAAAATTATCACAATTATGATTTATTGCTAATTTTTAGTCAAACCGAGAATCGATAGAACGAATCTTAAACCGATTTGTGTTCGCGCTGGTAAAATCATCAAGTACGATATTGACGTTAGGGGTGAACCTCCACCGACAATCACTTGGTTCCAAAATGACAAAGAAGTTAAGTCAGAAGGCAACATCGAGATTGTCAACGTAGATTATAACACTAAAATCACAATTAATAACTCCATCCGTAAAAACACCGGTATTTACAAAATAAAAGCTGTTAATGAGCACGGCTCTGATGAAGCCGAAGTAGAAGTTACTGTACTTTGTGAGTATTTAGGCGCTTTGCTTCGTAGAATTAGTCTACTAACTCCCCTCCATAGCATCACCATCCAAACCTAAAGGACCACTGCAAGTCACCGACGTCGTCAAGAACGGCTGCAAATTGAAATGGGAGAAGCCCGAAGATGACGGTGGCAAACCAATAACCGGATACGTCGTCGAAAAGTTAGATAAACAAACAGGTCGCTGGGCTCCCGTCGGACGCACAAACGATACAGAAATGGACGTCAAAGGCTTAGTCGAAGGCCACGAATACGACTTCAGAGTCAGAGCTGTCAACGATGAAGGAGAATCCGAACCTCTCGAAACAGATAAGTCTATAGTAGCAAAGAATCCTTACGATATTCCAGGAAAACCGGGAACTCCTGAAATCACTGACTGGGACGCGGACCGCGTCGATCTCAAATGGACCGCTCCCAAAAACAACGGAGGTGCACCTATCACCGGATACGTCATCGAAAAGAAAGAGAAATTCTCCACTTCTTGGGACGAGATTCTCACAACTGACACTCCGGCAACAGACGCACAAGTACCCGGCCTCAAAGAAGGCAATACGTATCAATTCCGGGTCCGCGCTATCAATAAGGCTGGACCAGGAGAACCGTCGGATGCCACAGGACAACACGTTGCCAAAGCTAGACATTGTAAACTAAAAGTTTTTACAGTCTCTAGTTTTCTAATTTGGTTTTTTTAGTACGTCCACTAATCAATCGCGAGAAACTACACACTGTCAAAGTACGTGCAGGTCAAGTGGTCAAATTCGATGTAGACGTAAAAGGTGAACCTCCACCGAAAATTACCTGGAGCTTCGCCAACAAACCTCTGGAATCCGGCGGCAATCTCAAAATCGAAAACGAAGACTACAACACTAAATTCACTCTGTCAGACACTGTGCGCAAACACACCGGAACTTACACAATCAAAGCCGAAAATGAATCCGGTTTTGACGAAGCACCGGTCGAAGTTATTATCCTAGACAAACCCGGAAAACCAGAAGGACCACTCGATATTACCGGAGTACACAAAGAAGGTTGTAAACTCAAATGGGAAAAACCCAAAGACGATGGTGGTCTGCCCATCACCGGATACGTGGTTGAAAAGCAAGACGCCAGTACCGGTCGTTGGGTACCTGCCGGATTTATTGATCCAGACAAGACCGAACATGAAGTTACCGGTCTTGAACCTAACAAAAAATACAGTTTCCGCGTCAAAGCTGTCAACGAAGAAGGCGAATCTGAGCCTTTGGAAAGCGATACGTCTATCATTGCTAAGAACCCATACGATATTGCCGCCCCACCAGGATTGCCGGAAATCGTGGATTACGACGAACATTCGGTTAAACTCAAGTGGGAACCACCCGTCAGAGACGGCGGTGCTCCTATTACCGGCTATGTCATTGAAGCTATGGATAAATTCAGCGGACAGTTTGTCAAAGTAGCTGAAGTAGGACCTCAATGTAACGGAACTGTTAACAAACTCGAAGAGGGTAATCAATATAAATTCCGCGTTCGTGCTGTAAACAAAGCAGGGACCTCTGATCCGTCCGAACAGACCAACTGGCATACAGCCAAACCAAGATTCTGTAAGTTACGTCTCTATGCAATTAAAAGCTCTTGACATTTGTGTTTCAGTAAAACCATTGATTGATCGCACTAACTGTAAGCCGCTGACAATCAAAGCCGGTCTTTCGATCAGTTTGGATATCAACATCGCTGGTGAACCTCCACCGACAGTCACTTGGTTGTACGAAGGCAAAGAAATTGCCTCCTCCGATGAAATAAGAATCGACAATGTGGATTACAATACCAAATTCTTTGTACTTAAGGCAAAACGCAAGCAGTCAGGCAAATATACAATTATTGCCAAAAACGAAGTCGGTGAAGACACCGCCGATATCGAAATCTCCGTCCTTGCCAAACCATCCTCGCCCAAAGGTCCCCTTGACGTCACTGATGTCACCAAACACGGCTGCAAACTCAAATGGAAGAAGCCGGAAGATGATGGTGGCAGTCCAATTGACCATTACGAAATCGAAAAACTTGATCCTCTGACCGGCCAGTGGCTTCCGTGTGGTAGAAGTACCGAACCCGAAGCCAACATTACGGGACTCCAAGAAGGCAAACCATACAAATTCAGGGTCAAAGCCGTCAACAAAGAGGGAGAGTCAGAACCATTAGAAACTGAAAAGTCCATCATTGCCAAAAATCCATTCGGTAGGCTTAACAAAATCACGAAATTTTTCTATTTCGGTTGGTTTCAGACGAACCTGGAAAACCTGGACGTCCCGATCCCAAAAACTGGGACAAAGACTTCGTCGAATTGGCTTGGACACCGCCAAAAAGCGACGGTGGTGCTCCTATCGAAAAATACATTATCCAGATGCATGACAAAGCTGGACGTGGCTGGGTTGATGCAGCTACAGTTCCAGGAGACAGAACCAACGGTCGCGTAAACACAGTTGAAGAAGGGCACGAGTACGAGTTCCGAATTGTTGCAGTTAATAAGGCTGGACCTAGCGAACCTAGTGACCCCTCTAAATCAGTTATTGCTAAACCCAGATTTTGTACGAACTTTCATGACTATTTTTTGTCCTATCTTAATATATTTTTTTACAGTGGCGCCTCATATTGACCGCAAGAATCTCCAGAAGAAGGTTTTGCGTACCGGACAATTGCTTCGTATAGAGGCTGATGTGAAGGGTGAACCTGCGCCTGTAGTAACATGGACGCTTAAAGAGAAAGTTCTTAAAAATACCGACAGACTTAAGATTGAAAACGAAGATTATCACACGTCTTTCACTTTACAGAAAGTCCAACGCTCCGATACCGCGGTTTATACAGTTACAGCTAAAAACGACTCTGGTGTAGACACCGTCGATGTTGAAATCCAAGTTTTGAGCAAACCTTCCAAACCTAAAGGCCCTCTTAACGTTTCCGATGTCAAAGCAGACGGCTGCAAACTCAAATGGGAACCACCAGAAGATGATGGTGGAGAGCCAGTAAGTGGTTACGTCGTAGAGCGAATGGACGTGGAATCCGGCAGATGGATCCCTGTCACAACAACCAAAACACCTGAAGCTGACGTTACGGGTCTTAACGAAGGCAAAGACTATTTGTTTAGAGTCAAAGCTATCAATTCCGAAGGTGAATCAGAACCACTAGAAACGGAAGTTCCAATCACAGCTAAGAATCCATACTCGGAACCAGATACTCCTGGAAAACCAGAAATCAAAGACTGGTCTAAGAATCACGCTGATCTCAAATGGGCACCTCCTAAAGAAGATGGTGGTGCACCAATTGAAAAATACATCATTGAAAAGAAAGACCCTATCACCGGTAAATGGCAAAAAGCTCTCGAAGTACCGGGACATAAAACCGAAGCTAAAGTACCCGATCTCCAAGAAGGGCAAAAATACCAATTCCGGGTCAAAGCTGTCAACAAAGGTGGCGAAAGTAAACCATCACCTCCGTCAGAAACCATTACAGCTAAAGACAGATTCGTACCACCTAAAATTGACCGTAGTACTCTTAGAGATATTACCGTTAAAGCAGGACAGCACATTCGTCTGGACGTCAAAGTCTCTGGAGAACCTCCACCGACGAAGACATGGTTCTTGAACAAAGCACGTATCGAAAAACGTGACGATATCACTGTCGATCTTGAAGATTACAGAACGAAATTGGTAATTTCCTCGGCTGAAAGAGGCCACACCGGTACTCTAACTCTCAAAGCCGAAAATACTTCAGGAAAAGACGAAGCCAGTATTGAGATCAAAGTCGTCGACAAACCTGGCAAACCTGAAGGCCCACTTAAAATCAGTGACGTGCACAAAGAAGGATGTAGCCTTAAATGGAACCCGCCACAAGATGATGGTGGCGTACCAATTGAATATTACGCTGTTGAAAAACTGGACACTGCAACAGGCCGCTGGGTACCTGCAGGGCGTGCCAAAGAAGCTAAAATCGATTTAAATAACCTTGAACCTGGTCAAGAATATAAATTCAGAGTGTCGGCAGTAAATGCTGAGGGTGAATCGGAACCTTTGGTTGCCGAACAGACTATTGTGGCTAAAAATCCATTTGGTGAGTGTGCTAGTGGTTATCGCATTGTCCTATTTCGTGTTTTTAGACGAACCTGGCGCACCCGGGACACCCGAGGTTACTGACTGGGACAAGGATCATGTCGACTTACGATGGACTCCACCCGCTAATGATGGTGGATCTCCAATCACCGGATATATTATCGAAAAGCGGGAGAAGGGATCACCGAAATGGACCAAAGCTGGAGAAGTTGGTCCTCATGATACTAAAGGAACTGCTGATCATTTAGATGAAGGTGTCGAATACGAGTTTAGGGTAAGAGCAGTTAACGCGGCAGGACCTGGTGAACCTAGCCAAGCATCTAAATCCGTCATTACGAAGCCCAGAAAATGTAAATATTTCTCTTTAAAGTGTGAGAACAGTTATAAGAAATATCCTTTTAGTGGCTCCTAAGATCGATCGCCGTACTTTGCATAATTTGACAGTCAAGGAAGGCGAACCGATTTACATTGATGTCAAAGTTAGCGGTGAACCTGCTCCCGAAGTTGTATGGTACCAAGACAACAAAACAGTTACCCAGACAGCACATCGTCGTGTTGATAATGTTCCTTATAACTCCAAGTTCTTTAACGACAAACCCGAAAGAAAGGACACTGGAGTTTACAAAATTGTTGCTTCGAATAGATACGGCCAAGACACTGCAGAAATTGAAATTACTGTTGTCTGTAAGTAACTCTCAATTTGGATGGAATTCGTGGGTAACGAAATATTTTCAGCCAAACCTGGACAACCAGAAGGCCCATTGGAAGTCACTGATATCCACAAAGACGGATGTAATCTTAAATGGAAGAGACCGAAAGACGATGGTGGTGAACCTATCGAAGGATACGTCGTCGAAAAGTTGGACCCAGAAACTGGAATTTGGTTACCAGTTGGAAAAACAACTGGAGATGTGCCCGAAATGAAAGTTGATGGACTTATTCCTGGGCATGAATATAAATTTAGAGTAAAAGCTGTGAATAAAGAAGGCGAATCTGAACCTTTGGAAACTGCCGGAACCATCACCGCCAAAGATCCATTCAGTGAGTTTTGATAAAATACGATGTGGGCGCAACATAATAAGCAATTTTCAGCGACACCTAGCAAACCAGGGGCTCCAGAACCCGTTGACTGGACCGCTCAACACGTTGAACTCAAATGGACTGAACCTCCGTCGGATGGTGGTTCCCCGATTACCGGATATATTGTTGAAATGAAAGATAAATACAGTCCGTTGTGGGAGAAAGCTTTAGAGACGACCACCCCTACACCTACGGCTGTGGTACACGGTTTGATTGAAGGAAATGAATATCAGTTTCGTGTCATTGCTGTCAATAAAGCCGGTCAAAGTCCTGCTTCCGACTCTAGTAAAACCTTTACCGCCAAACCTAGATTCTGTACGTAACGTATTTCCTTGCATAACTTCAATAACAATTTTTTACAGTGGCTCCAAGAATCGACAGAAGACATCTTCATGACGTTACCATTTCTGCCGGTTCTCCGCTCAAATTTGACGCTAATATTATCGGTGAACCTCCACCGACAGTGGAATGGCGGTTCAATGGAATGACCCTCAAGAATGACAACCGCACATTGATTGAAAATGTTGACTATAACACCAAAATTGCTATTAGGCCAGTTAAACGTGACGATACTGGTGAATATACTGTGACTGCTACCAACTCGTCCGGAAGAGACACTCATACTATCAACGTCACTGTTACGGATAAACCGTCTAGTCCCGAAGGACCACTGCAAGTATCAGATGTCAACAAAAATGGATGTAAACTTAAATGGAAACGACCAAAGGATGACGGTGGTACTCCAATTGAATACTATCAAGTCGAAAAAATGGACCCGGAAACTGGAACCTGGGTACCATGCGGACGAGCAAACGAACCAAGTACTATTTTTCAATGCAATTTATTGCAACGGTCACTAATCATTTATTTACAGACTTTGAGGTAACAGGTTTAACCCCTGGTAAAGAATACAAATTCAGAGTAGCTGCTGTCAACGCAGAAGGTGAATCTAAACCCCTGGAGACCGAACAAGCAATCCTTGCCAAGAATCCATTCGACGAACCTGGACCACCAGGACATCTGAAAGCCACCGACTGGGATAAAGACCACGTTGACTTACAATGGACTCCGCCGAAAGACGACGGCGGTTCGCCAATTACCGGCTATATCGTCGAAAAGAAAGACAAATTTGGCGAATGGGAGCGCGCTTTTGAAGTACCAGCAGACCAAACCAAAGCCACTGTTGGTGACTTAATTGAAGGACAACCCTACGAATTCCGCGTCCGGGCTGTCAATGCGGCAGGTCCTGGCGACCCAAGCAACGAAACACCCACAATTATTGCCAAACCCAGAAATCAGGCTCCTAAAATCGACCGAACTAACCTCATTGAAGTCCGGATTAAGGCAGGACAGCCTTTCAGCTTTGACGTTAAAGTTTCTGGCGAGCCAATGCCTACGACGAAGTGGCTGATGAAAGGCAAGGAAATCAAGTCTGGGGAGAGAACTAAAGTCCAGCACGGAGATTACAACACGAAGATTGCGGTCCGTAACGCAACTCGTGCCGAATCTGGAACTTACACTGTAACTGCTGAAAATGCAAACGGAAAAGACATCGCAGAAGTCGAGGTGATTGTTCTGGATGTACCCAGTCCTCCCGGAGGCCCGCTTAAAGTCTCCGACGTCCATGCCAATGGCTGCAAACTCAACTGGCGTCCGCCAGCGGATGACGGTGGCCAACCCGTCGACAGATACATTGTTGAAAAAATGGACGAAGCTACAGGACGCTGGGTCCCGGCGGGAGAAACCGACGGCCCTGAAACTTCACTTGACGTTGATGGTCTTGTACCCGGCAAAAAGTACAAATTTAGAGTACGTGCCGTTAATAAACAAGGCAAGTCTGAACCACTGACCACCGCACAAGCTATTGAAGCCAAAAATCCGTTTGATGAACCCGGTAAAACTGGAACGCCTGAAATTATTGACTACGATAGCGACTTTGTCGAGCTTAAATGGGACAGGCCGGAGTCCGATGGCGGGTCACCCATCACTGGCTACGTTATTGAAAAACGCGACAAATTCAATCCTAATTGGGAGAAATGTGCCGAGGTTGAAGGAGACGTCCCACAAGGAAAAGTCAAGGATCTCATTGAAGGAACACCGTATGAGTTCCGCATCCGTGCTGTCAATAAAGCCGGTCCTGGAGAACCCAGCGATGCTTCTAAAATCCACGTCGCGAGACCAAAGAATTGTAAGTCAGTACATAAACAACAATAAAATAATTAATTACTTTGTTACAGTGGCACCTAAAATTGACAGAAACGCGCTACTTGACATCAAGGTACGCGTTGGACAATCGTTCGAACTTAATGTTCCAGTCATTGGTGAACCACCACCGTCTAAAGTGTGGGAACTCAAAGGAAACACTCTATTCAATACCGATAGACTTAAAATCGTCAACGAAGACTACAAAACAAACCTCAAGGTCACCGATGCCAAACGTGGTGATAGTGGAGTATACCAACTCACTGCCAAAAATGTCAACGGCAGAGATGTTGCCACTGTCAATGTTACAGTCCTAGATGTGCCTACTCCGCCCGAAGGACCACTCAAAGCAGACAATGTCTCCAAGAACTCGCTCACGCTTCGCTGGAAACCACCAAAAGATGACGGTGGCTCCGAAATTACTCACTACACAGTTGAAAAACAAGACACTGAAAATATGCGATGGGTTCCCGTGGGTGAAGCCGTTGGAACATCAATGCGCGTTCCTAACTTAACTGAAGGACACGACTACAATTTCCGAGTCTGTGCTGTAAACAAACTGGGCGAATCTGCTCCTCTCACAACTGCTGAAAGTATCACGGCCAAAGATCCGTTCACTAAACCTGACAGACCAGGAGCACCTACACCCACAGACTGGGACAAAGATCATGTCGACCTTGAATGGGCTCCTCCCAGGAAGGATGGAGGTTCCCCCATTACGTCTTATATCATCGAAAAGAGACCAAAACACGGGTAAGTATTTATTAAAGAAAATTGCACAGCAAAATTATCAATTTGTGTAGCACTTGGGAGAAGGCTGTTGAAATTCCTGGAAATACCACAAAAGGTACTGTACCAAACCTAACTGAAGGCGAGGAATACGAATTCCGGGTGATCGCCGTGAATAAGGGCGGCCAAAGTGAGCCTAGTGAAGCCTCAGTGCCTGTCATTGCCAAGCCTAGGTTCCAAGCTCCAACCTTCGACAAGACTCTCCTTGAAGATATTACAGTCAAAGCCGGTCAGCGCTTCGGATGGACTATTCCTATTGAAGCATCGCCGAAACCGACTGTCAAATGGACCGTCAATGGCAAGGAAGTTAAATCGAGTGATAGAATTGACATCGCTGTTTATAACAATAAAATGTCATTTGACGTATCCTCGTCACTTCGATCTGACGCGGGGCGATATACCGTTACCCTGACCAATGACTTAGGAAGCATCACTGCCTCTGCAAATGTCACGGTCTTAGACAAACCAGGACCTCCACAACCACCACTTAACGTCAGTAATGTCACTAAAGAAAGCGCCCGAATTCAATGGAAGCCACCTCTGGATGACGGTGGTTCACCCATCTTGCACTATGTTGTTGAAAAAATGGACGTCTCTCGTGGAACGTGGTCCGACGCCGGAATGGCGACAATCACATCCCATGATATCACTAGACTTATCCACCGTAAAGAATACTTCTTTAGAGTCAAGGCCGTCAACGCGGTCGGAGAATCCGAACCGCTTGAAACACCCAGAAGTATTATTGCTAAGAACGAATTTGGTAAAACTCCCAATTTTGAGTTCGTTTTTTTTTCTATTTTTTGATAATTCCAGACGAACCAAGCGCTCCCGGCAAACCAGCTGTCACAGACTGGGATAAAGATCATGTCGATCTGGAATGGACCCCGCCAAAGAGCGACGGCGGTTCTCCAATTACAGGCTACATCATTCAAAAGAAAGAAAAAGGAAGTCCCTACTGGACAAACGCTGCTCACGTACCTGCTAATAAAAACACAGCTACTGTACCTGATTTAACCGAAGGACAAGAATACGAATTTAGAGTAATCGCGACTAATACTGCTGGACAGAGTGAACCGTCCGAACCTTCAGATCTTGTCACTGCTAAAGCCAGATTTTGTAAGTCAGATTACTAGTTTGAACCAAATAACTGTGTTTTTTCAGTGGCTCCCAAAATCAAGACCCCGCTCAATGATATTCGTATCAAAGCCGGTCTTATTCTCCATGTTGACATCGATTTTATTGGTGAACCATGTCCCGAAGCCACTTGGACTGTTGGTAGTAAAGCTTTGACAGCGGATGATCGCACTACCGTTACTTCCATCGGCTACCACACGATCATCCACACAGTCAACGCTAAACGTTCAGACAGTGGCTTGTATCACCTACTGATTAAAAATAATTCTGGAATAGATGAGGGTTCATTCCAAGTTATCGTCTTGGGTACGTTATCTTGGACTCAAGGTAAGAAGTTCTGAATAAATTGTTTTAGATCGCCCTGGACCGCCACAAGGTCCACTAGAATACGAAGAAGTTACGGCACAAAGCGTCACGCTTTCTTGGAAACCACCAAAAGATAATGGCGGTAGCGAATTAACGTAATAAATTGCATTCAAATTAAAAAATTATTACAAAATTTTGATTACAGTGGATACGTTATCGAAAAGCGAGATTTGACTCATGGCGGAGGCTGGGTCCCTGCTGTCAGCTATGTCAATCCTAAAAACACACACGCTGTTGTTCCAAGATTGATTGAAGGCACTAAATACGAGTTTAGAGTGTTTGCTGAAAATCTCCAAGGACGCTCCGATCCTCTTGATACGGAGAAACCAGTTGTTGCAAAGAATCAATACGGTGGATATTTTGGGCAAAATAGCTTTTTTATTAGTTCTAATCATGTTTTTGTGTGTTTTAGATGTTCCTGGAAAGCCTGGAAAACCAGAACTTGTGGACAGCGATAAAGACCATATTAAAATCAAATGGTCGGCACCTATTAGCAACGGTGGCTCTCCGATTATTGGCTATGACATCGAAAGACGAGACCGCGCGACTGGACGATGGGTTAAACTTAACAAAGAACCTTCTCGTCACTTGGAATATTACGACGATAGAGTACAAGAAGGACACCAATACGAATACAGAGTATCAGCTGTCAATGCCGCCGGAGCTGGTAAACCTAGCGATACATCGAACGTATTCATCGCTAAACCAATGAAAGGTTTGAAGTTTCAACAAAATTGAGTCTTGTGTTTACTTTTTGATTACAGAAAAACCGAAATTGTGGCTCGATGGAATTATCGGTCGCAAAATCAAAGTCCGTGCCGGAGAGCCTATCAATATTGATATTCCTCTGACCGGTGCACCGACACCTAAAATCGAATGGTCGAAGAAGGGTATGGTCATACCCGAAACCAACAGAGTTTACGTATGTAAAATATACAAAACGTAGACAAATAAATTAATGAAACATTTCAGACTGAGACGACAAGTGAACACACTGCTCTCCGAGTCGAAGTTTCCAACCGCGACGATGCTGGCAAATACACCGTCAAAGCCAAAAACGAGTACGGCGCAGATGAAGCCGACATTGAAGTCATTGTCGTGGACAAACCCGGAATACCGAGAGGTCCCCTACAATACACCGAAACCACACAAGACAGCGTTTCGCTCTCCTGGAACCCACCAAGTGACGATGGCGGTGGCGAAATTAGCGGCTACATTGTCGAAGTTAGCGAATTTGGAACTGATAGTTGGCGTCCATGCCCAGGTTTCTGTCCTCGACCTTCCTTCACCGCGCGCGGCTTAACCGAAGGCAAGAAATACGTGTTCCGCGTTCGTGCCGAGAACATTTACGGCGTTTCCGAACCGTTGGAAGGCAAGCCCGTCGTGGCCAAGAGTCCGTTCGACCCACCAGATGCACCAAGCCAACCGGAGGTCACTGGATATACTCCGTCGTCTTGTTCGTTGAAATGGAACCCACCAACGATTACTGGTGGAAAGCCTATCACTGGTTATTATGTCGAGAAGAGAGAACGTGGTGGTGAATGGATGAAGGTTAACAATTATCCAACCCCTAACACGCAATACACGGTTCAAGACTTGAGGGAAGGTAACAAATACGAGTTCCGCGTTATTGCGGTTAATGAAGCCGGACCTGGCAAACCGAGCAAACCGACTGAACCAATTGTGGCACAACACCAAAGATGTAAGTTTTTAGATTAGAATTTGAATTCATTTAAATTTATTATTATTATTATTATTACTATTATTATTATTATTATTATTATTATTATTATTATTACTATTATTATTATTATTATTATTATTATTATTATAGTTAAGCCAGACGCCCCTGAGCCTCCTAAAGCAGACCGCATCACTAAAGATAGCGTGACTTTGTCTTGGAGACCACCACGCAGCGATGGCGGCTCCAAACTCAAAGGCTATATCTTGCAAAAACGCGCAAAGGGTGACGATGACTGGAGCGACGTTAATACCGTTCCAATCACTGAAAACGTGTATACGGTTCCAAAACTAAAGGAAGGTGAAGAATACCAATTCAGAGTAATTGCCGTAAATGAGGTTGGCAAATCTGTACCGAGTCGACCAAGTAACAATATCCTCATCGAGGAACAACCCAACAAACCTTGCATGGATCTGGGAGGCGTCCGAGATATTACCGTCCGTGCTGGAGAAGATTTCAGTATTCATGTTCCTTATGTTGGCTTCCCGAAACCCACAGCATCTTGGTTTGCCAACGATAAAGTCCTTGACGAGTCTGACAATCGCGTATTCCCGAAATTGACCGACGATGCTGCTAGTATTATTGTCAAAAATTCGAAACGTAGTGACAGTGGTCAGTACAGGTTGCAACTCAAGAATCCATCAGGTTTCGACACTGCTACAATCAATGTCCGTGTGTTGGACCGACCTGGAAAACCAGAGAATCTCCGTGCTGACGAATTTGCCGGAGATGCTCTCACTCTCTACTGGCAACCACCGAAAGATAACGGTGGCGGCGACATTACAAACTACGTTGTCGAGAAGAAAGAAGCTAAATCCCCAACTTGGTCCAAAGTCAGTAGCTATGTCACTGTTCCCTTCATTCGTATTCGTAATTTGACGCTTGGAAGAGACTACGAGTTCCGCGTAATGGCTGAAAACCAATACGGCCAATCAGAACCGGCCGTGACCGCCGAACCAATTCGTGCCAGACATCCATTCGATCCTCCTGGCGCTCCTGGAGCTCCTCGAGGCATTGAAACAACCGAAGACTCCATCACGATTCAATGGACCAAACCCAGACACGACGGCGGATCTCCCATCACTGGTTACGTGATTGAAAAGAGACTCATCTCGGAAGATAAATGGACAAAAGCTTCACACGCTATCGTCCCCGACCTCTCACACAAAGTCATCAATTTGATCGAAAACCACGAATACGAATTCCGAGTCGCGGCTATTAACGCAGCCGGACAGGGCCCATGGAGCTCTTCCTCCGATGCCATCGCGGCAAGGGCACCACCATCAGCTCCAAGAATCACATCAGACTTGAGTATCAGAGATATGGTTGTGATTGCAGGCGAAGAATTCAAAATCACAGTGCCGTACGTTGCTACGCCCAAACCAAAAGCCTCTTGGACAATCAACGGAAACGAAGTTTTGTCCGACAGTAGAATTAAGTTCGAAACTACAGATATTGCGTCCATTTTCACTAATAAATGTGCCAAGAGAAATGATACTGGAAGTTACACTATCAAATTGACTAACACAGTTGGTTCCGATTCGGCTACTTGCCGAGTCTTGGTGGTAGACAAACCACAGCCACCTCAAGGACCGCTTGACATCTCCGATGTCACGCCTGATAACTGTTCATTGGCCTGGAGGGCCCCTGCTGATGATGGTGGTTCTCCAATCACTAATTACATTGTTGAAAAACTGGACACCAACGGAATTTGGGTCAAAGTCAGCAGTTTTGTCCGTAATACTCACTACGACGTAATGGGATTAGAACCGAACAAGAAATATAGTTTCCGAATCCGTGCTGAGAACCAGTACGGCATTAGTGAACCTTTGGAGAGTACAGAGCCAGTCACCGCCAAGTATCCGTTCACGGTACCTGATGCTCCTGGTGCACCACGCGTCACAGACTGGACCACAACTACCATTTCATTGAGTTGGGACCGACCGGCCAATGATGGCGGTTCACGCATTCAAGGCTACAAACTCGAATATCGCGATGTTGCTCACGATACTCATTGGCAAAGCGCTAGCGACTACCTTATCAAGGAAACGCACTTCGATCTTTACAATATGACAAGTGGCCACGAATACGAATTCCGCGTACGTGCTAAGAACGCCGCTGGACTAAGCAAACCGTCACAATCATCCAGCAAATTCAAACTCAAAGGCAAATTCAACGTGCCGTCGCCACCTCAAAACCCGAAGGTCGTCAAAGTTGGCAAAAGCTACGTCGATCTCACTTGGGAGCCTCCAACCAACGACGGTGGAGCTAGAATTACCGGCTACATTATTGAAAAACGCGAAATTGGAAGTCCGCTTTGGCACAAATGCAACGAATATAACGTTACTGATACTAACTACACTGCTTTGAACTTGATCGAACGCTCTGATTACGAATTCAGAATCTATGCTGTAAATTCAGCTGGAAAGAGCGAACCAAGCGCTTGCACAACTCCAGTCAAAGTTTGTGAAGTCCTTGGTGGGGAAAAACCGGAATGGATACGACCACTTGGCAACCAAACTGCTCCTCTCGGCAAATCTGTATCTCTATCGTGCGAAGCGTCCGGTAAACCACCGCCGACGTTCCGCTGGTTGAGAAATGGACGTGAGATCACCATCAGTGGAAGGTTTAGAACCGAAACTAAAGGAGGAGTAGCGTGGTTACACATCTCCGATCTTTTGGATATCGATGATGGAGATTACACTTGCGAGGCTAGCAATTCACTTGGCTCAGTTACAACCACTGCACGGCTAAAGATTGGAAGTAAGACGTTTGTTTTTATTGTCTAACATTTGTTTATTTGATTTTTTGTAGCACCACCACGTATCGAACGCTTGCCTGGCGATTTATACTTGCCCGAAAACGATAACACCAAAATCAAGATCTACTATTCCGGTGATCAACCCCTCGATGTTACCCTTACTAGAAACGGAACTAAAATCGACGAATCTGCCCACATTAAATACACAATCTTTGATGATTATATTATTATATTTATCAAAGGTATTAACAAAGACGATGCTGGTAATTACAATCTGACTGTCAAGAATGACAGTGGAAGTGCGTCAGGAAGCTTCACTGTCTATATTACTGGCCTTCCTGGACCTCCGACTGGTCCCTTGGAAACCACTGACATCACCAAACACACTTGTACCCTCAACTGGAAGCCGCCAAGCTACGATGGTGGACTCCGTATCACCCACTATGTCGTCGAAAGGAAGGACGTGACAGGATTACACTGGATTACAATAAACAGCCACTGCAAAGACACCAATTTCACAGTTCAAGGCCTTACAGAAAACCAGGAATATTTCTTCCGAGTGATGGCCGTCAATGATAACGGGATGGGACCGCCACTAGAAGGCGCTAATCCGATCCGGGCTAAAGCACCCTTCGACCCACCCTCACCACCCGGAATTCCCAAAGTTACGCAAGTTGGTGGCGATTTCGTCAATCTCGAATGGGAAAGACCCGAAAATGACGGTGGGGCCCGTATTCAAGGCTACTGGATCGACAAACGTGAAGCTGGTAGCTCAACTTGGCAAAGAGTCAATGTCTCGCTTTGCCTCCCGACTCAAATTAACATTTCGAACCTTATTGAAGGTCGTAAATACGAATTCCGGGTGTTTGCTCAAAACGTAGCTGGAATTTCTGAACCGTCCTCTGCTTCGAATTCCGTCGTTATCAAAGATCCAATGGCGGCAACGCCTCCAGAAATTGTCAAACCACTCAAAAATGCCAACTGTATTCAAAATCACAACGCTCAATTCCAATGCACGATCACAGGTGTGCCTAAACCAACAATCACCTGGTACAAAGGAGCTCGCGAGATTTGCAGTGGCTCTAGATATAATATCTATAGTGAAGATGATGAGCATTACTTGATTATTAATGACGTGTTTGGTGAAGACGCCGATGAATATGTCTGCCGAGCTGTCAACAAAGCTGGAGTCAAATCTACCCGTGCCGAACTTGTCATAATGAGTAAGTTAAACTGGATTTTTTATATAACTGTGGTAATAATACTTTTCCAGCTGCACCAAAATTGAACATTCCTCCTCGCTTCCGTGATACCGCGTACTTTGACAAGGGTGAAAATGTTGTTATCAAAATTCCATTCACTGGACATCCAAAACCAAAGATCACTTGGGTGAGGGAAGGTGAAGTTATAGAATCCGGTGGTCACTACCATGTGGAAGTCAAAGATAGACACGCTATTCTTACTATTCGCGATGGCAGCAAATTAGACAGTGGACCGTACAGAATTACTGCGGAAAATAATCTAGGACAAGACTCTGCTATTATCAAGATCCAGATTTCGGATCGTCCAGATCCTCCAAGATTCCCCGTTGTTGACAATATTGGCACCGATTCATTGGCGCTGTCTTGGAAAGCACCAGTTTGGGACGGTGGTAGCAACATCACCAACTACCTGGTTGAAAGACGCGAACATCCACTTAGTACTTGGATTCGAGTTGGAAACACACGTATGACGACAATGGCAGTCAGTGGATTAACTCCTGGCCACCAATACGAATTCAGAATTTACGCTGAGAACATTTACGGTCGTTCGGATGCTTCAGAAGTGAGCACTCTAATAACAACCAAAGACGCAGGCAAGAAGGCAGTCCAGAAAAAGAAATACGAAGTCGACGAAAACGGAAAGAAGATCAGAGAGTCACACAAAGAACCAGTTAAAGACTACGATCAATACGTTTTCGATATTTATTCCAAATACGTTCCCCAACCTGTCGAAATCAAAACCCGAAGTGTCTATGACGATTACGACATTCTGGAAGAGATCGGAACTGGGGCCTTTGGTGTGGTCCACCGTTGCCGGGAACGCAAAACTGGCAATATTTTCGCCGCTAAGTTCATCCCAGTGTCACACGCTATGGAAAAGGAACTTATTCGTAAAGAAATCGATATCATGAACCAACTCCACCACCCCAAACTCATCAATTTGCACGATGCCTTTGAGGATGATGACGAGATGGTCCTCATCTATGAGTTCCTTTCCGGAGGTGAATTATTCGAACGAATCACAGCGGAAGGCTACCAAATGTCGGAAGCTGAAGTTATCAACTACATGCGGCAGATTTGTGAAGCAATCAAACACATGCACGAACGAAACATCATTCATCTTGACATCAAACCGGAAAATATCATGTGCCAGACACGTAAGGGCACAAATATCAAACTGATAGATTTCGGACTTGCCACAAAACTTGATCCAAATGAAGTCGTTAAGATCTCAACTGGAACGGCAGAATTCGCAGCACCGGAAATCGTGGAACGAGAACCAGTAGGCTTCTATACCGACATGTGGGCAGTTGGAGTCTTGGCTTACGTATTGTAAGTTATTTTAAAAGTTTGTTGAGAATTTTCTAATAAATGGCTTTAGATTGAGCGGTTTGTCGCCGTTTGCCGGCGAAAACGACATCGAGACTTTGAAAAATGTCAAGGCTTGCGACTGGGACTTTGATGAGGAAGCTTTCGCCAATGTATCAGAAGAAGGAAAGGACTTCATAAGAAGGCTACTATTAAAGAATAAAGAGTACGTTTACGTTTATTTTTACTGGACTACGGTTTAATACACAATTTGTTACAGAAAGCGTATGACTGCCGAAGAATGTTTATTACACGCTTGGCTAAGTGGTGACCACAGCGACAAGACTCAAGTTATCAGCCAATCGAAATATCTCAAAATTCGCGACAAGATTCGTGCCAAATATGACAACTGGGATTCATTCATTCTCCCGCTTGGTCGACTATCTGAATATTCCTCGTTACGTAAATTGCTGATCGACAAATACAAGATTCATGACACCTTCTTTGGTACGTAATAACATCGAGCGTCGGTACTTATTTATCACGACATTTTGTACAGATCGCCGACAAGCCGCCCCAAGATTCGTCATCAAGCCTCAAAGTGCGTTCTGCTACGAAGGCCAAAGTGTGAAATTCTACTGCAGAGTCATCGGTTGTGCTGCTGCGACCCTCAGTTGGTACCACAACAACACCGAATTGAGACAGAGCGTCAAATTTATGAAACGCTACGTCGGAGACGACTACTACTTTATTATTAACAGAGCTAAATTAGAAGATCGCGGCGAATACATTATTAGAGCTGAAAATCATTACGGATCTCGCGAAGAAGTGGTATTCCTGAACGTCCAACGTAAGAATTTTGCAATAATTGATTTGTTTCGCATAACAAAGTTTTTCCAGCGCTCCCGAAAGTCGTTCCAGACTATAAGCCATCCGAAGCCCAACCTGTTCGTAGACGCCAGCCGTTGCCTTACACCTTCTGGGCTGAAGAACACGAGTGCGCTCCAAGCTTCACTTTCTTGCTCCGCCCTCGTGTCATGCAAGAACGCGACACTTGTAAACTGTTGTGTTGTCTCAGCGGCAAACCATTCCCGACTGTTAAATGGTACAAGGATAAGCGCGAACTTAGCAAATACGAATATTCTATGTCCACATCTGATGGTGTCATTACAATGGAAATTGTCGGATGCAGACCGTCAGATTCAGGAAAATACACATGCGTTGCTACAAACGTTCATGGAACGGACGAAACTTCTTGTGTGGTTATTGTTGAAGGAGAGACGAGCACTGAAGAGCAGACAAGACTAGCGGAGAAATTTTTGCATTCCGGTGACAGAAAATACATCGAACAGCCTATTAAACCAGCACCTGTACAAGTCACAATCAGGAAACCAATCCCAAGCTCGCAACCCGTGACGCATAACAGTTTGAACCATTCTGGATCCACTTTAAGTGTAGGTGATAGTGACAAGAGAACACCGAAGAAATATGGGCGGTTGGACTCGACGGGAAGTCCGAACAGATCCAGAAGTGCGACTAAAGAACTTGCATGTATGTATTTGAGGTAAGTTTGATAAAAATAAAAGGTAATTGTTCGTTTCAGTACCACCAGACGATTCGACAATGTGTGCACCTAAATTTACGAAAAACTTGTCCGACTTGACGGTTAACGATGGTGACAGTTTAAATCTCACTGCCCATGTGAAGGGAGATCCAGAACCTCAAATCGTCTGGACCAAAAACAACAAGATTTTGACTTCTTCAGAAGTAGTAGATTTGAAATACAAGAACGGAATTGCCAAGCTCCAGATCAACGAAGTTTATCCAGAAGACGAGGGAGAGTATGTCTGCAAGGCTACTAACTCTATGGGAACATCAGAAACCAAGTGTCGTCTCACAATTAAACGTAAGTAAAACTAATTATAGAAATTTCGGAACGCTTAGTTTTGTTTCAGCAATGACCAATGCGACCAACGGAAAAGCCAAGAAAGATTCTGACGATAAAGCCCCAAGAATCGTGAGTCATTTACAGTCCGCTTTCGTCAAAGACGGAGAGCCCGTGACTATTTCGTGCCGTATCATCGGCGCAAACAAATTCGACGTAATCTGGTTGCACAATAACAAAGAAATCAAGCCGAGCAAAGATTTCCAATACACCAATGAAGCCAACATTTACAAACTGATCATTGCTGAGATCTTCCCTGAAGACTCCGGTGCCTACACCTGCGAAGCCTTTAACGATGCCGGAGAGAGTTTCAGCAGTTGTACTTTGAACGTGATAGTCCCCGGCGAGCAGCCCAAGAGCCCCGTGTTCAAAACATTCCCGGTTTCCGCCACGGTATCAGAAGGAGAGTCTGCCACATTCGAAGCAGAAACAGAAGATGACGTCTTGCAAATCAACTGGCTCAAGGACGGCAAACCCATCAAGGAGAGCAGTGCCAAATACAAATTCACCGCTGACGGAAAACGCTATACTCTACAGATCGTGTCTTGCGACTCCAACGACATTGGCCAATACCAAGCCAAAGCCATCGGAAAGAAAGGGGAAACCTTCGCGGCCTTCTCTCTTAACGTTGTTCCACCCGGAGAACTATAGCTCTGACTACGCTATTAACGCTAATTAAACGAACGACTTGCTCCGAGAGAACATGTACTTATGTATCATATGTTGTGTATAAATAATATTAGTGTTTTATATCACGCGGCGATCGGGTAGGGGGTGGCCCGGCATAGAGCCCTTTCTGAAACGTCGAAGCATCCTCAATTCAACATCCACCCGATATTTCCGAAACGGTTCTATGCCGACTACTTCCTCGACGACTCTCGAAGCATTACCGCACCGCCATTATTACAATTTTTTTTCATTTCATTTGCGAATAGAGAGCAGACATGTCGAACTTATTTAACGGTATGAAAAGAGAAAATTTTATTTAGTGTGGAAGTGCTTTTGCCATCCTTTCATTGTGCCATCGTTGTTCATTATTTAAGTTTTCACAATGCATTATCGCTTTTGCAAAGCCGTACCAAAATTGTATCATACTATGTAAATTAAAAAATATAATTTTTAAAAACCATTTTATTTAACAACGTCACTGACCCCACCAAGTGCCAACAATGAAGTAACACGGCGCCAGGAAAAAATAAAACCAAACCAAAGCAATAAAAAAATACTTTTGTCAATCTAATTGAACATGCTTGATTCATATTCAGTTATTATAGAAGATATCTCTTTTACACACTTGGTCGTTTCCAAAGACTTCAACGTGTTTGATCAAAAATAAAATATCAAGTTACTGATACCCAGCTATAAACTTATTAATAATATGCATCAGATGAAACTATATAACATTTGTATAGTTTTGGAAAAAAATGACTAATATATAATTTTTTTATTATGATCATGATTCGTGGTAGTACTATCGGTGGTAATCCTTGGTTCATTCATAATCTAATCAGTTGCCTTGACTGAGGAAGTTGTCACGATTGCGTGTAACCACAATATTAAAATACTTCACTAACAAAAAATGCAACAATAATACCGGTTATTTATTATTAGTGACCCAGTCGGGAAGGGAATCAAGAGGGAAGAGTCAAAAATGCAGTTTTCAAGTGAATGAACCGCTTTATTGTCAGTATCAAATATGAACATTAAAAAATAACAAAACTACAATTATTGGAATATTAAAGTTAACAGTCAGTAAGTATCACAGTATCATTTCGAAGTTGAGTTCAGTGGCCCCAAAAACGAGGACCTTTGTTCGGTCGGCCTAATGGGTCTGGCGCCCTCGCTATTAATATCAAATCCAGACCTAGTTTCGACATTTTGTCCGTTTCTGGAAGCTTCAATGTGGTCAGCATTGAGAAGCCAAAAAGGCCTGTGTTCTCTTGGCCATTGGTTCAGTCTGTCCACAAGCTGGCCATCACCCCGCGCATCGACAGGGATTCTAGCCGTGGTACCATCTTCACCAACTCTGTTGTAAACAGCAACTGTGGACTGCTCCTCAGGGTCTTTGAAACGACTGGCTAAGTCAGGACGTCCTATAGGACGGCTTCCTGCATAAGTTGGACGTTGGGCAACTGTGGCCGCGATAAATAAAGCGAAAACGACGAAGAATTTCTGAAATAGGAGAGAAAACATGATAAGGCGATAAACTCTGATCTGGTGAACCGAACCAGCACGAAAAATGAGGTAAAAAAAATGTTTTTAGCAAAAAATTACCACAAAGGTGGTCGTATAATTGAGGTGGTATTGTGTGGGTTTACTTACCATTTTATGTAGATTTGGTACCAGTAGTTGTATGAAGTACACAGTGCGAGGATCAGCACAAGAATGTAGTTTACTTCTTCGCGTAGTACGTATTTATGTATCTCATTCGCAGAATACGAGAAATCATCGCCTCGGGTGTTTCTCGGACACCGCGATAAATCGACGCTAGGGAAAACCCGAACTTTTTCAATTTCACCACTAAAGAAGCATAATTTAAAAAATTAATACGGCGTTGTGGTTTCATTACAAAACATTCGAATTCATAAAGCGACCGAAATCAACAAAATCAACCTTGACGGTTTTTTATACAACAAAAACAAGTGGACAAGATTTCGTACCGTCCAAACATTTGCAGTGTCATTGAAAACAATAAGATTTTCAAATTAGCAATTTTTAATTGGAAAAGTCTGCCTACAACATGAGACGTCATTAAAATTTCTTGAACGTCACAGAATTTCCGATCGATACAATCAATGGTGACGCAAGCAAGTTGCCGAACTTGAACTCTTATCATTTCCATAAATCCAGTCTGCTACTCAATTCCTACAACAAGAGCAGAAATCCCAAGTAATAGCTGTCTCAATCAAAGAAGTAAGGCCGGTTCCAGTCGTAATTAATAGTAATTACTTTGCATTATTTACAAATAAAGCATCGTTAAGGGAATAAATTGTTTATTACTGTCCCGTTAATGTTAATTACACTTTAATTGCGTGACTGCAAATGTGCCAGTCTGTGCCTTTTCTTGAATCATGTAATGGTTATTCAGATGAATCATATCCTTTTTTTTCAAAAAATTTCCCGATGAAATAGTGAGGCAATTTTCTTTGTGATTTATTGGAAGCAATATTTTTACCTCTTTTATAAATCAGAGAATAGTGACATAGCATTTTGAGTACAAAAAATAAAAAATTACAAGAAAGCGATAAAACTGGGGAAAAATTAATCTAAACCGCCAACTCAAAATAACAAAGATAGTACTTTGCGGTTTATATAAACAAAACAATAAAATTGATGACCGCTCCTAAACCGCCTGCTTATTATTCGGAATGGAATATCCGAAAAAACCCTAGGAATTTTAAATAGATCATTTAAATGTATCAGCATCCAAAGCAGATAAAGTTTGAGCTTCGATTCAGCATATATTCGTTCATCGCATTTTATTTTAAAAACTATTAAGACTGCCGGTTTATTCCAACTCAATTTATAAATAAAAACTACATTACATTATAAATCACAATTATTCATTTACTTTTATGGTTTATACAGTTTGTCATTTTATGTTTTTTAATTATGTAGTTATAAACATAATAATGCTAAATAAACACCTAATAGTCTATTGACTCTACTCATCAGAAGATTAATATTTGTAAATTACATGGCTCCGATGTATGGACTTATGTCTAGGTTGTACCGCGCCTCCATTAGTTACAAAATTATCTCCTTATTCCTTATTCCCACGAAGTAAATAGGATAGGATAGAAGTAAATTGAATTATTATTTTTTTGTTTTTCCTAATATGTTACATTCATCCGACCATTTATCTAACTCTTCGTGTTGTTAAAAAAAGTTATCTAAAACATCTAACAGGTGGTTTGAATGAACCAGAAAACAAAACATGGGGGAAATTAAAGGGCAAAGGGACTTGCGAGAGTACCGTATTATTATTTCATTTTCTTAAACCAACGACTGAGGAGTACTGCACTCCCACTGGTCACAAGCTAGTATTTTAATGAGTACCATTATAGCACAGGTAACAAATTTAACGAATTAATTTAAGCATGGAAGTAAAAAAAAACTATTTATTTATCCTGACAAAGTATGTGACTGAATCTCAGCTAAAAGATTTACTTCTCGGACATGGGTACAACATTTTATTTTGAGCTAAAGCGTTTTTTACTTTTACTTATCATGACCTACCATTGTTGTTACTTTCTTGTGTCTTTTGCTGCTTCGCTGGAGAGGTGATGATTCCTTCCTTGTGAAACGGAAGACACTGCATTAGTTAAATTAAAAAGTACTGAACACATTCCAAAATCTCACCACAAATTCCGAGACTGACGTTCGTTTATAAAATAACCTAATATTATTTGTTCAGTTTTGACGACCACATGGCACGAATAACTTTGGCTCCGAAATTCGAATTTTCTAAATTATTTTTTAAACGTGTCATGTAATTCAAACAGGCGGGTTACACAAAACTATTTCAGACGATAACATTTAAATATTAAATATATACCACAAATAAGGTTTTATAATGTTTTAAAAACAGGTAAAACCATTAAAAAACAAACTGTTCTCAAGGGGCATTGCAAGTAGTGTTATATTATTTTTAATGTCTTACTACATAGTGTAGCAGAAGAATATGCCATATTTATTGTCCAATGAGAAAATTTGATTTTTGTGTTGTATTTTATTTCATTAATATAAAATTCCTTCATTCCCGTTATTTTCTAATAGTAATCATTGTTTACCTCACCATCTCTGATAAGAAAGCTTTAAATTTATTATTATTATTATACGACTCCTCTCCCCACAAGGCAGAACTTAAAAATGTGCCAATGCACCTTACTATCGCTATACTCCACTTTTTAATTTTAATTTATTGTAGGTGCTAAAGGTAATATGGTTATAAAAAATAGGAATTTGTTATTAAAAATTTCTTTTATTTAACACAAATATAATGCAACATACACAAGGTGATGAAAAACTTTTTTTAAAGAGTACTACAGTTTGATCATCATAAATATTAGACTCAATACAGTTAAAATAAAATAAATTTGGTTTAAAAAACGATGAAGTAAATATTGACACTCCTTTTAATAATCTCGCCTACAATTAAAAATCAACTTGTCGCATAATTTGCAAAAATAATATGATTTAAAAATGTAAAAAAGAGTATTTTAACAAGTTGAAATTTAATTAAAATTGAACACTTCCTAATGAGATTGCGGCATCCAATATATGATATAATGGCTTGAAAGGTGTCTAGTGAGTTGGGTTGAGTGATACATCGCCTGGTGGACGGATACTATTCTATTCAATAAGCCATTTCTACAGTAGAAAATGAGAAGAGCCATGCCAATGTCAGTAGACACCTTTCAAGGCCTTGTGAGCAGTCATGTCTTGAAGGACCATGAGAATTTATATTAATCACTAAATTGGTCCAGAACAAGTCAGAATGTTTTATATGATCGATGTACTCTTCTTACAAATCAATATCATACAAAAACTAAGTCTATACACTTACATAAATACTGAATTATTCTACACTGCACATATTATATAAATATCTGATTCATGTTCACGCATATCTTTTTACACATAACTACAATTTTATACATCTTGAGTCTATTGGAGGCAAATAATTGTAATAAACGAATAGTCGGTATAGTGCATCACATCATTTCACTTGGCTCTATCAACATCAACTGAGAACTTAGTACCTTTCCTCTGAAGCACTATTGTCCACTTACAATAACAAAACATGCAACGCAAGTGAAATCATTATCAGTTACACTTCATAACATCCTGGGATATTAGAGGAGCTTCTGTAAGTAAACAAAGACCCATTTAAAAGTGAAAAAAATCGGTAAGAAAGGAAACTGCACAGTGAGACAATAGCAAGCTAAGCGTGGCACTACAGATTGGTAATGACTAACTATGATGTCCAACATGAAATTTGGAGTTGATCTTAACGGCATAATACATGTCTATACCTACTTGATCAGTCTAACAAACATAACTATGTGATGCTATTGACTTACACTGAGGATGATAGGTGAATGACAGTGAGTCAGCAAGTAACATTGGGATCATCAATCCATACTTCTCTCTCATTACTTCAAAAACCTATAGTTAAATATAAAAAAATGATTGAGCTAGACAAGAGAAGTACGTTTTAATCATGATTTTCAGTTACACCTGCCACCAGTGGCACAAATATGGACATAATAACAATTACGATAATCACATATATTTACACTATAACTGCAAATTTAAGCAACGGTGAGCCGAGGCCCCACTGCTTCCATACCTTCAGGAGGTACTCTCACACAGTCATTTGATAAAGACCCATTCAGCGCCCCATTTGTCATCGCGTACAGGTCGGGCGTGCCCTCCGGCGGACTACACAGCGTCTGAACTGCCAAATGGAGCCTCAAATAATCATCACAGGAACCCCAGATACCAGGCCTCTTATTGTGATACAACTTCGCGTACATGTACACGTCCACGTGATTATCATACATCAAGTGTTTCTTCAGCGTTGTCAACTCACAAAAAGACGCCGCCTCCGTACCGCCAAACCTAACAACACACACACACGTCCAATCGTAATATTTCAAACTGTTACACTCCTTACCTGTCTACTACGACAACAGGCCCGTTCTGGATGCCCATATCCAGGACTGTATTTGGCAGATGGTAAATTTCGGCAATACTGCAGCAGTGGTGTGGCCAATTAGTGCAATGAATCATCTTAACGGGTATTTCATAATCGTCTTGGAGCGACTGCATCGTGAAGTCTCTTGTCACATAAGTCGATTGCGCTTGTTCGTTAACTAACTTAACTTTGTAGCTGTCCGCATCCACCGTTTCTTGATCCATAGGCCAGAATACTTCAAATTCTTGATTATCAATAATGCTAAGCATCACAATAGTTTGTGCGTTATGGTCCCAGACCATTTGCCAAAAGTCTTTAATTGTAGTCTTGAGTGGATGTTGCGTTATTATGAATTCACGCAAACTGTGGAACCCTTGCATCCAAGTTGCGTTAACATAATCAGAGCCATCTTCGCCCGGTTTCGGAGTTAAATGTACACGGGAACTTTCCACCGGCAAAATATTTGCCGTCCTATTCTTTGGCTGATTTATCACTTTATTTGCCGAAACGAGATTGAAGTCTTTACATTGAAAACTCGTGACTAACTGGAGACAAAACAAGGAATGTGACAACGCCACTTACGCACCAATACAGCAGAACCTCTGCAATCCGAACGTGGCCTTGGATCATCGGAGCAATACGATAACACTGACAGAAAACTGGGTTGCTAACAACCAAATCACTGTTTTTAGTACAATTATTAGCTTCGTGCTGCCCTTAGTATAAAACGCAAAGTTTTATGACTCAAAGCACGTGTTCGGACTACGAAAGCTCGCGGTCGGTACTTACTTTAAATTGTACGTCAATTGGTTTCCACAACTGACTTTTCTCTTCAGTGTTTAGGTTTTGCAGCATTTGAACATAACGGGGGAACTGTTCGCGGCTTATATTTGTTTCTCCTGACTCAATTGCTTCAACTAGCGCATCGTGGATAAATATGTACTGTTCTTCAGTCTGGACCAAGAAATTTCTTTGGGAGCGGATGTGGCGCAAGAAACCGAAAATGTTCACTTCACCCCGACTACGAATTTGTCTGAGCATTGCGTCTAGAACTATATAAGTGCCAGTTCTACCAACACCAGCACTGCAACAACAAAATTGATTTTTCGGCGATGTGTATTTTTGAAAGGCACCTGCAATGAACTATAATTGGTCCTGCGTCAGGAGGATTGGCTGCGGCTGATTTTTTAACAAAATGTAACACAGGGAGTGGATGATCGGGTGTGCCATGGTCAGGCCAGTTAGTATAGTGGTACTGATACACTAACTTCTCCGCCATTGCTGCTTTCTTTTTCTTAATCTGATTGAAAGACTTTCAAATAAAAATTAAAGTACTCAACCGACTTACCCTAAGGTGTTTAATTTGCAACGTTCTCACTGTGTAAGTTGCCATAATGTCTTCTTTGACTAGCTTAACTTGGATAACACCGTATGTTTCTGTTCCTTCTTTGGGCCAATACATATCACATTTTCTCTGAAATATTCGCAATTTTACTATGATACTAAGCGCCAGTTTGGCAGTGTTAATTAAAAGTGTATAATTAAATAAAAACATCTAATCTAGGAAGTAGTGTCATTAGTACAATCAAGGGTACCACACTAATACCTCAAACCGGTCTGAACCAATGGCGAATGGATATTTAAGTGAATCCTAGTAAAATAACGAAATTATCAATACTACCCTACCTAGTGATAAAAATTTGACGCGAACAATAACTTACTCTTCCCCTTTCCACTAAATTAGTAATCATAACGATAATATTAACTCTCTGCTCCCACACCATTCTCCAGAAACAATCGAAGGTCGATGGCAGCGGCCCTTGCGTGCCAATGTAGGCCTTGGACCATTGAAACCCATCAATGTAATTGGCATTAATATAATCGATATTTTTCTTCTGTCCTGGCATTTGGAGCAGCTGAACTCTACTATGATCATCTGGAAAAAGCAATCTCAGACCACAACCGACTCAAATCGCCCAACTAACAAGCAATTATGTTGAGATATCTATTTTTAACACGATTGTCGGGATGCTGTGAATGTTCCGAAGTGTGTTCATCAGTCGTGGCCTCAGCTTGAATGGCCTCATACTCTTTACTGAACCCGATATCCCCATCAGCATGCAGCTCCGCCACATGTTTCGGGAAGAGGTGCACCGGAATGGCCCCTTTATGCTCGCTGTTCCCGTCAGGGGGCGCATTCCAGTCCAGCGAAGCCGTCGGCACCGAACACGGGGGGTCGTCCAGATAATAGTACGAGACGCGAAAGCATTTTCTGAAATAAACAGGATGCGCGCTTATTAAATCAGGGGGGAACTGATTAATTAACGTGTATTGGTACCTCCAGAGGATAAAAGCTGATACGGCCAATAAAAACGAGAAGCTGGCGCAAATCACACCGGCCAAAACGCCGGCACTCAACTCGTGAGTGGTGTGACGCATGTATTCCTGCATTTTATCGCAGTCCGAACGCATGTAGACCGTCTTGGGCTCCGATAAAGGGCCCCTCACTATGCGCTTAGTGCGGTTGCTCCTCGTGGAGGCCTGCATCTGGACCTGGTACTCGGTGTTTGTCGTCACGTTCTCCACTGAGTACTACAATTTTCGAAAAGTCAAAAAATGTTCCGACGGGATTTTATGAATGGGAGGGGTAATGACCTCACTATGTATACGTCGCTTATCCAAACAACTCTTGTTTATTTTTCTAAGAAACAATGAATCCGAGTAAGTTTTTGCGTCCGTTGATTAAAGAAAATTCTCCTTTGACGTACGAGTTTTTATCGTCGACGCTCCAAAATAAACACGAGTACGATTCTGATGGTAATTTTTGCTTGAAAAAGGAGGTCAAGTTTGTGACTCATTCGCACGTAAAGTCAGTGATCTTCATTTAGGTTGCGACTCAAAACCGAAAAGATTTTTTGGCGACAATGTAAGGAACTGGAGTTACTTTTGTTTGTTTTGCTTTGTCTATACACTCGAGTAACCTGCGGCGCATTTATTTGCTTTCGCCTTTAACTTGGCCAAGTATGGCACTAAATTATAAATTCTAATTAGACTAAGATGATAATTCAGCGAAATAGGACTGAATGTTCTAAACAATAATAGAGTCAAATTTGTTTTTCGACACAAGTGCACTTGAGATATTTATCAACTTGTCTGTTTATTTATTCACATTAAAACATCGCAGTTTTTTTGATAATCGAGGAAGGATGCGTTAATTGCCTCATGTAAATGAACTTCCTCTTTACACGAACAAGTTTGGTAAACAATAAAAAACAATTCAGCCACTTACCGAGGTCTCTAGGTGCTCCGTGGAGGATTCAATAGAGATGTTCTTCCAAATGCGGTCATTTAAATAGATATAAATATAATAATAATCAATAGAATAATAAAAATGCTCTGGTCTGGCCCACTGGAAAAATATCGTATCTTGTGTTTGGCAAGTTAAGTTCAATAATTTTGGCGAGCTTGGGCCGCTAATATCGGTTGTGTTGTAAATAGGATCAGATGGTTCTCCCTCGTGGTTTCTAGTAAATGCCTTAACCCATATTTTGTATTCAGTAAACGGCTCTAAAAACGGGAAACAGTTTGAATGCGGTCAAATGAAGAGCATAGGGGTAAACAAGGGATGTCCCATTTATGCAATCAAGTTCAATTTTTGTATCTTTATCAACCGAAGTAAAGAAAAAAGGTCGCAAACAGGAAACGTAATAATACGTCGACTGCTTTCCATCCTTTTCCCCCAAATAGACACAGCAGCCAGATGAGCTTATTAGTTAAAATAAATGAAAAAATGTCATTCCTTGTTCCCTGTACTCGTCAAGTGAAACAACTCACTTAAGTTGGTTAAGTTGTATGTGATATAAGGCGATACAGGTTTGATTCTACTGTTCGTGTCAGTATAGTTGTTATACATGTAATAAACTCTGTATCCTTCTATGGCCCCATTGAGTTTCTCAGGTTGGGTCCATCTGAGCATGATGGTATCAGAGGAGACTTCCAAAACGGTGAGATCTCGCGGCTTGCTAGGTACTGGAAAGAGTAGGTGTGTCAAGATAAGTACAGGTTATAGTCGTAGAATTGAAAGTTAGTCAGGTTAAAGATAAACACAAGAGGATCAGTAGAGTACCTGGTTCTTTGTCTTGTTTATATTCCGTAGTGGTCGAGTCAGCGGCGACGATTCCGGAAATCGCGACCAGTAAATAAACAACATGACCCATCCTAACACAATGAAGCCTTCACTCAAGAGTATTAATTACGCGAATAGGCCGTTGTAAAGTTTCCATTGCTCGACATGTTTACAAACGAGACGAAAGCGCGAACCAGCGACAGATCTGCGTCGAACGGGTCATTCCGTGATGGTAGAGCCCGAAATTGCAAGAACCAGCACCACCCAGAACAGTGACAGCACGGCAAACAACGAGCGGGGATGAGAGAGGAGCTAAGGGCGAGAGACCGACATGACCGGGGGACCGGAGTGTTAGGCAACGATCGCAGCACCACGAGGCGCACGCTCACATTGGAGAGGGAAGTTCACGTTCTGCGCGACGTTCATCCTGCAGCCTACAGCGGCAAAACAAAACCGACTCGGAATCATCAACACGCTTCCTGCAGCATCGCACAGTCACACGCTTTGCAGGTTGCATCTGCCAGCATTACTCGCCCTCGCGCCACCACCTGCTCGCCAAATCCTTTGTCCCGAGGAACAAAAGGCTGCAGCCAGCGAGAATATCGCCAAACCTGGATTGTTTTCGGACTATACTCGAATTTTGCGATCATGTGAGGGGCACATCACTATAGGGAGCGCAAGCGCCGCCAGCTGAAAGCCCGAAAGCTTACTTAGGGTCTGGGGTATTGATTCATTCGGAGCGGATTGAGCACATGGGGCAAAACTTTCAAGAGTTCACTCTCTTCCGGACTCTAATTTCGCGTGTGTGACGAGAAAACGGCACTAAATTAGCGAATTCCTTGCCTGTTTACTGAGCTAAAAGGACAAGGATAAATAATGGACGTGTTAGACCGTCGGGGATCCCCCCTAATCAATCGAATGATCAGGAATCGGATGACTTGAGGGCAGAAGTTCATATGAAACCGGCAATTCTGCAAATTATATCCCCGCAGCTTTAGTCTAAGTCCGGCAACCGGGGATTACCGACTCGAGCTGAATAAGCGACTCTGTATGACCATACCGAAAAACAACACTCTTAAGGCCAAAAGGGAGCACGTTTGAGTGTGTTCCTACACTGACAGATGGCGCAGAAGCAATTTTTCCATTACTTCTGACCGTTCACATTGAAACGAAAGAATTGTGAAACTTAAACATAGACTTATCGTGGCGAAAGCCTGTGATTAGAGTTGCTTTTACACGGGATTTGGAGCAAGACTGCCGTACCTCCTTCGTCGGTCATGACCAGGACCGTGGTGTTGGGCCCGGGTCCTTCGGGGTTGAACACCTGGAGCGAGACGAGATACTGGGTGTAGGTCTCCAAATTTTGTATAGTGTGGCTCTGGAACAATAAGAGATAATATAGAGGAATGAGTCCCAAGCTGGCGACCCGACCCAAATAAACACGTGTGCGATTACGGCGTGCTTAAGCGGTCCGCAAGGAAAAGCCCGTATTGGCAGAATCGCAGGAGTGGTGCACACCCACCGCTAATTCATGTTAGGAAATCGTAATGAATGTGATCGTCTTTATAGTTAGTTTACGGCCGAATCTCCACTTCTCCATTAAGTTTGTTAAAACCGCGTGCCGCAACCCCACGCGCCCTCACATTAAATCAGCACGTCGCGTTGCCGTGTCACCGCTACAATTGCGATACCTATCACAGATCATGTGTCACGTCTGTGGTTGCTGTGCAGCCTGCTGAAATTTACGTCGGTCTGGTCTGGTCTGCCCCTACTTGTCACGCAGGACCAGGGCCGGATCACGCGTCTCTTTGTCCTTTGGAGTTACAAAAAAAATTCTGTCCATTGAAACAAGAGAATCTACAAGAACTTTCTTTTTTGAATTATTTAAAAATGATTAAGAAAGTGTTGGTCGGAACGTAGTGTAGGGGCTTCGGCAACTCTAATCCAGCCCTGGAGGAACATGTAATACAGCCAGTCAATAACGCACCCCGGTTCAAACTAATCATTCCCCCTCTTGACACTTTCTTTTTCCTAATATATAAACTTCGTAAAAAACAAAAACGTAAAAATGTCACGTTTCCTGATACTGGGCCACAAATGGAAAACTTCACCGACACGCTGAATCAATATATATAATAAACAAGAATTAAATCATCTTTTCTTCCACTTTCTTCGATAACTGTAGAGGTGGCTCATTTCTGACACATTTATTCCGAACGCAACACAAAAGTACTTAACAACTTCTCAGATTTCGGCAAATACTGCCTCCAATTTGTAACTACTTACTTGCGACAGCTCTGTTAGCGAATCTAATTCTAATTTAAGCGATAAATAGAGAAATAATAATATTAACAGTTTGCTTAACAAACCAGAATGAATCGAGCATCAAGCGTCTTATCATCGTCATTTGTAATCTACTCGTTTATATTTTTACGTTTGTTGTAGTTTTTATCGGGAACTTATCGAAAACCATTCTAATAGAGAGAAAACACGATGTACTCGGAATCTCCTTCCCCAAAAAGGGCAAACAGTGAACCGTCATACACCAAATAAAGATTATAATAATTGTTAAATACATACAAGATTGTGCGTACGTACAACGTAGTTTTTCGCGTTTTTAACTGTCTTTCAACAGAACTAATTACCCAACTTTCTCAGCTCAGAGCTAAAATATTTATTTCTTCTGTTATCTCTTAGCTTGGTCCATCACAGGGTCAGCTAATCATCGAGGTTTCACTGGATTTACCAAATTGCAGCGCTTTATTTTATGTTAGCCGAATTTAGCTTTAACAGTTTCGAACAATTTTGATTAAAAGCGCAACTTCGTGAAAATGTGATTGTTTACTGTCACAAATAGCTTTGTCAGTGATGGTGCATACCATGACTATACCATTTACAACGAAATTACTTCATAATGGGATTAAATCATAGAATCGCATTTATTTAAAACACTGATATCGATTTATCACCACAGCTGCACGATAATTTCTTGGTGAAATTCTATTTTTGTCACGGATCGGAACTCTAATTTGTAAAATTAAAACGTATTTGCCAAAGAATAATTCGTGCTGTGGTGTTTTGAAACATTACAGTAAATCAGGCTCGTCAAGCCAAACGATTTTTGTTCAAGTGTTTCCGTGGCAAGGCGACGGCCAATTTTCTAAATTTCTCCTTTAAAAATTCACGTTTTAATTTCGTGTTTTTTAAGTGGAAAATGTAGGTAAAACCAGAGTTCCAAAGTGATGGAACATTCATTTATTTATCCATCGGTGTTACGACAATGGTCCTGTCAACATTGCGAAACGATCGTAAATTGCAAAATTATGCAAAGATGTGATAAAAATAATTTTCTTTGATTGTTCGTAGCCTATGCAGCGCATCATACACAGGTGTTTAAACACTGTCTACCTTGTTAATACAAGCGGACACCAGAGGCGTCCACTGGCAGAATTTTAGGGGTGTAATAGGGAGACAAATATTGATGTTTGTCAAGGCGTTTCCCCTTTCCCGCCTGGTGCAGATGCTTATAGTTAATCCCAATCATTTGAATTCATTTAATTTGCTTTTCAGGCGAAATTAAAATTATCGCTGATTTGTTTAAAAGTTTTTGCGAAGTTTTTCCTAATTATTTTCACCGTCAAGTCTACAGAAAGATAATTGCGTTTGGACAAATTTCGGTTGTTTTAAGTACATATTTTGCGGGAAGGGAAAAGGTATTTTTTCTTTTATGAAATGGAATCATAAATGAGGTGCACGGCCAATATAATAGTTTATGTTTGCATTTAACTATTGTCATTGTCTGCAGTAGAGTCTGTCTTTTATGGCGAGTTTTAGCTGGCATTTCGGAATTGCTTCTTGTCGAAGGTATTAAATTTTTTTGTAGAGTTGAGGTTGTTGGTGTGGCAATAAAATCAATTTTGTTTAAAAATCGTTAGTGTGGGAGTGGTGGAGTGTCCGTTTTGTAAGTTATACGGTTTAAAGTGTGTCAGAGACAGGGCTTAATTAAAAACGGCAAATGCAATTGAGGACGAAACGGGTATATGGTTGCTAATACGGGCGGTGTGCTGAAGCGGTGCCTGCGACGGCCTATTAATGGACAGGTCATTGGATTAAGAGGTTTAGCGGAGTTTCTGTGATTTCCCATGGGTTCGAAATCGAGCACTCTGCTGAAAGTTCTCCGAAGTATTTGCCCAATTTCTTTCGTTTATTTATTTCAAACAATGCGTACCTCTACATTCGGGTCCCGGATGTATATCTCTTTGAAAGCTTCGTCTCCTCTGTCCCTCGGCCGATATGCTATACGGTAGCCCAAAAATTCGCCGTGGATGGTCTCATGATGAGGCGGTCGCCAGCTGATGTGTAATGCTGTCGACGAGGTATTATGCGCAGTTGTGATCGTCGGTTTTCCCGCGGGAGCTGCAACAAACATACTTTACGAAACTTTGTTACATCCCAGACAACTGCTACAACTTAAGCATAATGGCGCATATCCAACACCAATAATGTATTGACAACGCAAGGTGAAGACTCGACCCATACATTTTCAACTTTCAAACAATTCACACAAAATGTTGCATCAGCATTCGACTCAACAAAAAGGATAAGTATCCGATACGCATTTCAAAATCGACGTCTTAAACAAACATCAGCATTCTGTCCTTTATAAAGAGCAGATTTGTAGAATAAACGTTTTCAGGGTTTCTCCTAAGTGTACCTCTATTACATATTTCAAAGCGGAATTGTGGACTTTATAATTTATTCAGCCAAAAATGCTAAAGTGCATTTCTACAAAGACACGATGGAATTTCAAATGTCTTATACTTCGGTGTTGTTTTAAAAAATGATGGGCTTTGTAAACATTTGCTCTTTTCGTTTCCTCCGTGCTGAAATTGAAGAGCATTAATTGAGCACCAGTTGTAGTTAAGTCATACCAAAGTAAAAGGCTTTGTTCTGGTCCAGTTACTTTTTTATTTTAACTGTCACTTGCATTTATTGCACCCTTTGATTTCGCTCGTTTAGGTTTTTTCCACAAATTGAACCGTTTCATCCAGGAGCTAACAATTGAAACATGCGACATATAAAGATCATCTAGATTGGATAAATCAATTTGGAATGTAGTAATATTGACATTAAACTGCTTTCAACTCACTTTGTAACCAGTTAATCATCTCGAAAATTAATTAGTATTTAACAACCTCATCATTATTAAACGCCCGATTAAGTATATTTTACGTGTTAGCTTTGCCACTTAAACCGTCTCAACTATTTTTAAGTAAAAATGTCTGGACTGGCAGTAAATAAGTTTCTTATCTTTCGAAAATTAACAAAGACCACCACCGTAAAATTCTGATCACGTAACGTCTGAAATTATCTCAATAGTGATTCTCCTTAATGAGTGTCTAAGGCCCATGTTTCTTTCGTGGAACACTTTTTTGTGATTTATGAGGTTGATGAAGAATGTTCGTTTGTGCGCGAAATATATCCAATAACGCAAAGGTGATGCATGTGGTTGTTGAACTTAGGAATTGGAAAGGAATACGACAGATGGCACAGCTTGTAGTTAATTAACTCGGTTAGGTTACAATGCACTATATCTTGGCTATTAATTTTCCGAATACTACGTTAGACGCGATAAAAGTTATTTCCGTAAATTCGCGATAATAAAAGATACGGAATTATTCAGACCTAAACTAGTTTCAATTTAAAGAAATGAACAAAGCTCCACTGTTTGTGTGAGCTCGGCAATGAAAAACAAAAGTCACGTCTTTGATTAATATAAATCAGCACTAACTGTCAACGTTGCTGAATTAATCAAAGAGTTTCATTTTATTATTGGGAGCTTTTGCAATTAAAGCCAAAGGGTACGTAAAAAACTAGTTTCATTAGGCTGACTTTATGAAGCGAGTTTTTGTATCATTTTTTGGTTCACACTTTTTGCGTCTTTGATGTCATAAAAGGCAGATCGAGTTTTGGGCAATTTTGGCGTGCAGCTTGAATTAAATCAGAGTTTTAACGATCATTTGAGCACCCAAAATACGAGTATCGATTTTTTGTTCATATCAGTCACACAGATATTAATTTTATTACGCGAGGATTCTAAATACACTGGGAAGCTCGTAGTGAATTGAAGCAATTCGGAGCTTTAATTTAATTTCATAAAATATCTCTCGGTTGTATAAAACTTGGTCGGCGAGTTGACGATTGTGAGTAAGTTGAAATATTTGTGTTTTAGAGTATTTGAGTAGTCCCCTAAACAGATTTAATGCAATCGCGGAGATAATGGATCGGAACGGCATCGCCATTGTCGCCATGTTTTATTAGGTACGTTTCGCTAATGAGAGCTTTGCGTTTTTTTGAGTGAAATGAAGCGAACTTTCGGAATAAATCGCAGTTATGGCTTTGTTCGTCTCGGAAAAAGTGCAGTCTGATTTGATGCATTCGAGGGGGATTAGAGAAACAAGTTCGTATCTGGGAAAAATAAATTGTAAGAGCTTTGAATAGGGCAGAGGCAGTCGACTAATAATCATAAAACTGAGTGTGAATACACGAACGGCAAACCTTCAGGCGTCGGGACGCCGTGAGACCTCCCTCCACTGCAACTTAAACATATACATCGCACACACATGCACCGCAAACGTAAATACAAACTAGCGTTAATTGTTCCGTTTCGCCGTTTAACTAAGCTACATCTGCAAATGTGGGCTACACTCGCTCTCCGCGCTAATCCGGAGCGAAAACACGACAGTGCGACGGCGGTTTTGCATGCCATCGTCGCCACCCTCTCGATACTTACTCCCTATACTATCAAATCCCTCTCGACGACGTGCCTACCTGGGATGCTTTCATTAACCTTCACCCGCGTCCTCGTTCATCGAACCACCCCGATTCGCCAACAATACCAAGCCCACAAATTTTCAAATTCAATCGAACCCAACGCAAATATTTATTCCGACGGAAAACCATACAAAAATTGAATCAAATATTTCATATATGAAATTTGAAAAATTAATTACGCGTCATTTATCGCACAGCGTTTTAGCCGGAATGTTTGGTAAGTGGGCGTTCTGCTTTTTTCTCAGCACGCCACTGACTCGACGGTAACTTCAGGATGTGGGCACAAAAGTGTAAAAATGAAAATTGGGGCTTAAAAGCGCGTGAGCGGGATGTGGGCCACCTGTGTGGGAACAAATGCAGCTCAACGAGCGAACTTGCAAATGGAAATAGTACACGTTCGATTAAGTAATTAACTAGTGTAATCAAGTTAATTGAGTGACTTAACTGAGGCGTCTGATTTGATTAATTGATTTATGGATTGATAATTTTTCAATAGTCAGTCGCGTCGATCCGAGGCAAATATTTATCGGGAGTATCAAAGCTTTAATTGACATCGGCCACATCGCTGTGACAAAATGTTGTTTGAAGATATTACGATATTAAATTTATTTTGGTAACGCGAAAGAAAAGTGTATTGATTTAATTAGTTGGAATTCAATTACGGAAAAAGCAAAAATTCGATTTGTTCATGTCTTATGTATCACATAGGAATTCTTTTGGAGGCTCTCACAGATTTAGTGACGATACGTGTTAAGAGTTCTGCGACAGACGAAGATATAAAAGATCTTAAAGCTCCCTTTAGTGGTTTTCCTGCAAGTTATTGGAGATAAAACTTCGTGTTAATGCAGAAAAACGTGCGAACACACACTGCTAAGATTGTGGCTTCAAATTTTGCTCCTCGTCTTTTATGAATTGTGGTGCTAGGTCAGGTGTACAGTGGAACCTTAAGTACACTAAACAAATTAAATTTATTCATGTGCTGAGTGGATATTTTTAATCAATGGAAGTTTATTTTAGCTGCAAAGTTTGCAGTTGATATTTGTGGTTGGTGGAATAATTAGTCATTTGGGAAGGGCGGGATTTTATTAGGAAATTTTGTAGCCGAAGCGGCGAGGACAAATCCAAAGCTTACGAGAATCAGGAGACTTACGGAAATTTTAGATAATATGAATTGTCTTAAGACTACAAATACCAATTCAGTGATTATAACGGTGGCTAAGAAGGGAGAAAAATCGATAGTCTCGTTTGGAAGATTAAGTAATTTATTTTTTTCTCGCTTGATTGTGCTTGGTGTATGATGAATTATCTGGAGTAAATAAATAGAATTGTCAATTTTTTGTCGTTGTTGAAAGGAGGTTTTTCGATGGTCCTTGTGGTCCGTAATCGGCGTGATTCGGGCTGAGGATGATAAATTTCGAATTTTGCGAATGAAGGATATTCCGGCATGTATGTTTTTGTTGAATGCACAAAAAGAAACAGAAATAATCCTCATGAATACCTATTACCGTGAAATAAAAAATAATGGAATTATGTGGGATCAATGTAGAATTTTTCTTCCCATTTTGTGAGTTTAATAAAATTGTGTTTATTCGCGTTGGTATTTGCAACAGTGATACGTTGTTCGGAAGTGGCGGGTTGAATCGAGCTCATTGTTTGGTAGAAAGCAGGAATTTTGTGACGAATGTTCTCTCCGCATGTATGTTAATAGAATCGATAGGTGCACCGTGAGGAAATTAAAGATCCGTCGATCCATAAAATAAATCAATTGTGGCACGGGTTAAAAAGAGCGTTGTTTAAAATTAGATTAACAGGGGAAATATTTAGTAGGAATACACGCGAGACCCGGACAGACACGCAGAACGTAGAAGAGCGGAAAAACGTAATAGGTTGTATTCTGGTGTAGATGAGGTCCGTCGAAATAGTTTCGCGTTCACGATACATTTTCGTCTGGTCAGTTTCTTCAGGCCCCAGATGTCTGATCCGATTCTAATTGCGTCGATTCAGAAGTCGCCCGGGTGTTGTATAGTTCAAGTTCTCGATCGCCGGATGTTTAGGAGGAGTTGATGGTTTTCGACTTTTCGTCCACGGATGGCGAGTTACATCATCATAGATTAGATGAAATCTTGGTTACAAAGAGTTCATTTTATCATCGAATGGTTTGATAGTGTTACTTGGGATCTTGTTCAAAAGGATCACTTCAAAAGCGTTTTTCGACACGCCTTTAATCCGATCCGATCACTTAGATCGGGTTTCTTGGACGAGACAGAACTTTGTTCGTTCTCGGCGAGTAAAATAAAGTCGGGATAATGTGCGGTCACTTTTTGCATCCCGCATCCCCCAAAAGCCGCCAGTGACCAGCGGCGCTGTTATCGCCTCACGTTACCGCGTTATGGTGCGTATTCATTTCCGACAACTTTATAAAGACAATAAAAAATGGACGAGCCCGCCCTAAATATAACCGCCGACACGGCCAAACTTTTACGAGTTCGTTTTTCATAATACGATTTAATGCATCCGAGGGAAGTAATGATGTTAAACCGAGGGAAAAGTTAGTAATAAAATGTAGATCGCTTTTTTCAAACTGCCGATTTTATTGATATTTAGGGATAGGGCTCAATCGATACACGTCATGGCCGACGCTAAACTCCAGCACAATGCCAATCGAGCATTCCACCATTCCACTAACGGTTACGAAACCACGATCAACGGCCACCGCTGACTCGTCACACTATACCCACTATACCGCCACCGAAGTCTGATTCCCGTCACATGCCTCATAACTACCATATGCTTTGTTGTTTCTGCATAATCTACTTCCGAATCGACTTATAAATATTCACCACAACACGTACACTCTCATACACAACAAAACCGTTTCACCAACAATCAATCTCACTCAGATACGCCATCCCTTTGTTCAACCTACGCTATTACAGACATTCCACGGTCAATAACACGGATATTTCGGAAAATAGATCGCTTCCAGATTCTATAAAGATATCCACGCATTAGACTCTATGACGACCAGCACCAGCGATACATCCCCGATTCACAATTCTTACACAACCGATGCTGAAAACCAGCAACCGCATGTGCATCCCCAACGGAATATTAACGATATGAGCGATGATTTGGATGACGCGCAACAAGCTATTGACTAAAAATTGAAACTATTTGGCGCAGTCGGTAGGAAAGTGGCTGAAGTCGCGCTAAAATCTAAAAACCCGTCTCTTTTCGGTTTAAAAATATACCCCCGCTTGGTTGTAAATTTACCGATATATTTGATTTGAAGGCCAACGCAGCAGGGTTGCTTTTACGATATCAAGGCAAGTATACAGCGAGTCGAAATATCGATGAAATTGTCTTTTTTGTGACGGAATGTACTAGTTGTAGCTCTTGATTGCCGGAAGCACGCCTATCTGATTCACTATATAAAAATAGGTGAAGTAAATTTAGAATTTGAGGAAGCTTTAATGTATTGCAGTGTCTTATCTGAAAAAGGTTACAACGTATTTTATTCTACACAATGTAGCACGGCTATTTTCTTGTGTTTACACTCGTATACGTGTCTGGGCCCGGTTTAACATCATAGGTTGGCAGTAAAGCGCGGAAATTATATTGTAAAGTAAATCAACATTCTCGATTCAAACGGCCCCATCATTCTTAAATAAAACCAAATGAGGATTTGTGTTTGATTATGCATACAAAGTGAAATTGCAATTTCGTTGCCTAATAGGTTCGATAATATGCGCAAACTGAGTGAAAATAACGAAATGCAAACTTGTCAGTTGGGCGAGCAACAACACCATGGCCTACCGAAGCTTCCAAAGGGAGCTGACAGTTCTTCGTTTTCCGCTTGTCTTAACCGACTGTTGGTGGTGTATTTGGGGTGTTTCATCGAAAGGGTGCGAATGTTAAAGGCATAAAGTCCTTCAATAATACGAGTCACTAACTTTCAAAAAATATTTCAAAAAATTGCAGCTCGTGATTGGGATTTAGTTTAGTTAGAGCGTGATACTCGGGAATAACAATTTGTTTCGTCCCCTCGATTTTTTTCGAAGGAGACGTGTTCAAATTTTAAATTATCAGATGATTCTGATAATCCCATTGGACTACAGTCGTTTAGCGTTGAATTGTGCCGCTATTTGTTTTGTTTTCAAAGCTTTTACAATCTGACAAAGACCCAATTGAATTTAGTTGAAACTAGTTTTGGGAGATTCTGGCCTTTGACGGGCCGGGTTTTTAAGGTGACTGCATCCGACTACTGCGCCTTTATCACAATAAAAATGTCACGTTTTCAAATCGAAAACTTTTATTTCATTTCGGCTATCGATTCGGGGATAGTTAACTGAAATAGAATATCTATAGCAAACGCTTTCATCGGCGTGAAGTGTTTTGTATCAATTAATCTTTGATTGGCGTTTGCATTAAAAATTCATTCGCTTTAACGTATTCGAAAAATATTTCGATGTGATTTTAAATATTAAATTGATACGGCCTGGTAGTTTGAAAAGATGTGACATCTATAAATTATACGTTCAGTTTTAATTGGGGCGAGGGATGGGACTTTCAGAGAAGTTTCTATTATTAGTAATATTACGTGTACTTATGTAAGAGAATCGATTGCAATTTTTTAACACGTCATCATGCGTCCATACTCGTTGCTAGCTAGACTCTTGTCAAGCGTTTTCAAGTTTTTCATTTTTGGAAAAGTGACACGGGAAAATTTACGCCAGTGTGTGACGATATCACGACGATATTTCATTTAAATTATACGAGATTTGGTATAATTGTAATGGAATATTATTTTCGAACTTAATTAAGTAAAAGCTGGTTATCGATTTATGTCTTGTAATGTGTGCATGAGAGGATTTATTTAATTTAGTAAAAGCTGTAGCCACAAATGGTAATCTTCATGGAGGTCAACTTTAGGTTTGGGATATCCTTAATGACAACACAGTAGAGTTGTAATGACTTGTTTAGGAATTCGACCCTAAGACTCCATATTCTAACATTAGTCGAGCCATAAAATACCGAAGCAAGGTGGCTTGTTTAAGGGGCGAACCCAATAATTCGGGATAATTAAAAGGGTTTTTTATGAAGCGTTTTCGTCCATTCTGTTAGTAATTAGGCGGAATAATTAACAAAGAGCTATTGAACTTAACTTTTCCAGCGGTTTGGGGCGAGTTTTTCAGGAATTTTAAGTGGGCCGTCCCATGACGATACGTTTATCTGTTAGCAAGGGGAAATTCGGAAAAATGATGTAATTAAGTTGTTTTTCCGTGAGATTTTATGATTTATAGTGCAATGTTGTTTGTTAAAGTGGATGAGTTAAGGTAGAAATGAACAATTTGGGAGGATCTCGACACATTCTTGGTGCTCGTTATAAAAGCAGCCGAGGGTAATTCCTGCTTTTGCTTACCCTCTCGAAGTGTAACCATGTAATAGGACTCTTTGCTTGGCTGACTGGCCCCCATCGCATTCACTGCTACCACCCTGAAACTGTACACTGTGTAAGGGTGCAAGCTTGTAACTTGGTAACTGCTCTCGTTGTTCGGAGTAAGAATTTCATCTATCACATTCCATTCGCCGTTCTCGCCAACCCTGAAATGAAAACAATTTTAGAAAAATCTTTGCTTGTTAAAATTGACGATTACATTTTTTACGGTTCAATTGTAATCCGATTTAAAACGTGTTGCCACACGAAAGACGACTGTAAATAAAAGGATACTCTAATCGATCTGATTCAATAACGGATTTGTTAGCACGTGATTTTCATTTCAAAAATGTTTAACCAAAGGCGGATATTTGCCAGACTTGCACACATGTTGACACAATTAAAAAGTTTCATCCTTGTCGGAATGTAACAAATAAACGTTACAAGAGAGTCATTTATAAACAATAAATAAACGATCTAACGTCTTAAGGTTGTCTTAGACAAGTTTAACTGTGCTTTGTCGTCCACTAGACCCACATCAACTTGACAAGCTTTGGGTAAGGGCGAAAACGATTGATGACTATCTAATAGACGGCTCTACGTCTCGGAAATTATGATAATATAATGTTATATGACACTATCGCCGCTTGTGTGTACAATCGAGTGGATTTCCGCACAGATTCTCCTGTGACGTGATGACATTTATTATATTTTTATTGCAATCTTGCGTGTCGTTATAATGTGCCTTAAAGATATTCGATTCATTCATTTTAATGAGCAATTAAAAGTTTCCGTCGTTTAGATTTTTGGCAGGATTCGTGCACGAGGTGTCGAAGAGGGGAACAGGTGGTCAGAAATCGTTTATGATTCATAAAACGGTTGAAAGAAATAATGTACATACGTCGCTGTAAATCGGAGTATGGGCTTAGTGTGGCCCAGTTTCGATACGGAGCGCTTTTTATTTGCTCCCGATTATATAATGATATATTTCAGCGGAATAGTTGGAATATTTTGGGCGTGATTTAAACTCGGCTATAACCAAAACGCGGTGATAAACTAGTGTGAATTAATTGTCGCTTTTTTCAACAAACGTGTTCATTTGATTAAATTTTTAAACGGGATGGAAAAGCTTGTTTTTCAGCTCGTTTTAATGTATGTGAAGCCAACATAAATTGAATGTCGAACAATTAGAATGAAATATAATCTCATATCCCGGAAAGTTTAGTTCGAAAGTATTGAATCCTGGATTATTTTCTCCTTTTAAATGCAGTTCGGATGCAAGGAGAAGTGGTCAACGGAGCGTGGAAAGGAGCTTGCGGTAAAAAGTGATTATTGGATCGCACAGCCCTCGACAAGGAGCTTAAAATCCTTAATCTACTAATTACAACCCAGTATCTTCTTTTCTCTTTTACTTTTATCACTACTTTTATATTATTGCGGTGAAACATTTACATTTTTTCACCATTAGAAAAATTTATACTCGATTTTTGTAATCTTCTCGGAATAAAGAACTTTTTCAACCTAATTAATTTCAAAGCTTTGCGACAAATGGCAACAGAATTCGAATTTAAAAGCTATTGCTTGGGAAAAAATAAGCAGTTTTCTTCTGCTTCTACAAGTCTTTATTATGACATGGAAATTTTGCTAACGTAACGAAATTACCGACAATTTCCGTTTTTATAGAGAACAGCTTTCATATCCATCACTTTTTTTATAACGGGACGGGTGATCTAATGGCACAATCTTTTATCTGTATCGAATATGAGATATTTTTGCTCGAAAGTTTGCGCTTCATTCAACATTATTTACTTGACGAGGAGGAAAAATTGGAAAAATAATTCCAAATCTTGGTCATAATACTCACAATTTGATAAAAATCTTTATACTCTTTGCGGTTCATTAGGACGAAGGAGTTTATTAATGCTGTAGTTATTCTTTGTTCTCATATTAAAACGGTAGTAATCGTATTATTTTTATACCCCTTTCAAAGCGCAATTAAAACGTAAATTGTACAGGAAGTGTTTTGTTTTATGAGGAAAAGAAAAAAACAAAAGTTTTTAAAACTCTATTCAAGCCTTAATGAAACTGTTCGCCTTCGATATCAAATACAATGGCTACGTATCAAGGCACAATAAACTCTATCGAACCTAACCGCAATTAACCGTTCTGTATCGAGAAAAATATTGTTCATTTGTATAAAGCAACGCATTTGCACATAATTGGATGTTTGAAACAAGTTTTTTCAACTTGGTGAAATAGTTTCAATCGATTTTAAAAAAATAAACGTATCTCGGCAAAAATGTAACGGCTGAAACTGTGTTTAACTTTTGCTTTATATGTCTGGTATTTCAAACAAGACAGAGATGACGTGGGCGCAAATAAGCTAATAAAATACGACATTTGATCAAAATATTTACTGTGGAATAAATTATTCAAGACGCGAGTTTTTTGATTGATTTTTATTTTCGCGACTTTTGTTTGTCACTCTGTTACTCTACATTATTCCTAAAATGCGATTTTTGTAAGGTGACAGAAAGACGTAATTTTGGTTGGTGGGTGTAATTTGCGTAAAAACCTTTTTTGATGTCTTAAGAAGATGAATGTCGCTGTCAAGGGACGAGGTCTGTATATGAATAATAATTTTATAACTCTGGCTGAAAAAAGTGGAGAAGCGTATAAATTTTGATTATTTTTGAATGACTCATAAATGATGATTGCTCTTGAATGTGCAAAACGCTGAGGAGAACATTAAGTGTTGAAGGTTTTGTTTTATTTTTCATGGCACTTTTATTGTTATTATTATACATTAAATTAATGCCCCGCTAAAATGTTTAGGGGACGGCACTCTAAGGCAGGAATTTGCAAAACAAATTTCAAATTTTTAGGTTTCTTTATATATTTGGAAGGATATAAATGAAATTTTATATCGATTGCGAGGAAACGACGAGCTACTAATATTTACAAAGGGCTTCAATAAAGCAATAATTAATTTATGCGTAGCATATTTCCAAGTTCATGTTTCTTGTTTATATTAAAATGCTGAGGGTGTGTATATGCGCAATAATTTGAATGAATTTGTTGCTCTAGAAAAGGGTCGTGTTATTGGTTCGCGTGACGGATGTTATTTAAAAACTGTACCGATTAAAATATTTATATGTAAGCGTGAAAATCCGGCGACAAATTTTTATCCGAAATACGAGGATGATGAAAATAAATATGATTTTGAAGCTGTCACATCGTCTAAATTTATCCTAAGAAAATGAAATTTTGTACACATTTAACTTGAAAATTGGGTTAGTGATGGATATGCATACACCGCGTCTACATCAAATTTCTAACAAAGGCGTGCACAAAAATTGGTCCAAATTAGAATTCCGAGATAAGAGATGCCACTCTATGAAATTCGCTTCTGAACGAATACAATGCATAATTTCAGTAGTCGTCGGTATTTCAACTATCAACCGTATTTAAATGGGTTCGGAAGTAAATTGCATGGAAACAGTGTGAGGATAGATTTTCTCGCTAATGAAAAATCGAGCAACTCAAGGCTGAAAAACTGAATTTCATCCAGAGAATGCGTAGATAACTAACACGTGATCGGTTTTAATTGAGTTGTCACGATTTTTGAGTGAAACTGAAAAGTACGGAGCGATTAATAAATGTTACATGAAGATGAGGAAGTGTAGTTGAGTGTGATAAGGAGTGATCCGTGTGTGAATGAGTTGATTTATTGGTGGAATCGTTGATTAGACGAACGGTTGGAAAGCTGGCCAAATATTCAATATGCGATTGAATTCAGCGATCGCATTTGCAAAAGAATGAAGTGATTAAATTATTTTTTAGCCGTCGCTGGTGTCCCATTCTTGATAAAAATAAAATATCGAAGGTTGGCAAGGTTTCAAATTGAATAAAGGGAGAGTCAACGCTTTGTGCGCTGGATGCTAGTAGAACTAAGGTCGATTATGTTGGCCCGTAACTGTAACACCAACGTAACTCATCCTCCGGCTCACAAGAAGGTCGCATTCGGTTTCGTTGCACGTATTTTTGTCTTATCTTTGTATAATTCATCATTCATGTGATACAAATGGGCGCCCGGGGTGTCAAGTGGAGTTGTATTATTTTGATTAGTGTAATGTTTCCTCTATTCAGTTAGATGGATAAGGGATATGCTCCATTGTGCGGACGGCTGCGATAGAATACAAATGTAAAACATAGAACTGCAATTACGACTCTCGTATACACAACACACATCCTGCACAACAAAAACAATACGGTTTGAAATTATATTTAATAACCGAAACATTAGAGATTTTCATTTTCTTGTCAAGTGACTCAAAATAATGGCCCTTTATAAAGCAATAAACTGATCGGGAAAATCTTTTGCTTGAAGGCTGTTGTAAGTCAACAACAAAACTAAAAATGTCATAAAACCACTCCAAGTCCATTCAAAGCTAATAACTGTCCAATAGCTTGTTATTAATCTATGTCACTTTAAGGTCGGAAAACTGTTGTCCGTCCAACTTCCTAAGGAGTTTACCACAAAACTCGACATGTACTCATGAAATTGTAAATACACTTTACTGTAATTTATCACGATCAGGTAGACTAAAACGGATTCTAGGCAAAAATTTCCAACTTCCGACTAAACCACACGCTTCAATTAAAACGTTTACTACTAATTAACTCGTGCTAGTGTCACATCTGATTATTTTGTTCGCTTTAAATTTCAGTGTTTTTTTCGATTTTAATGACTGCGGTTTTGCCTGTTCTACAAAACTCCCACACAATACATATCTTGATTAGTTTAAGCGGTCGTATATTGAATTAAACTTTACCAACAATGCGTCAATCATGGTTTAAATTTGCCATTGTAGCTTTACTTTCACTACTTACAAATGTCAAACCAGCATCAAAACTCTTTTTTGCTGAAAAATTCGCACTGCGAAACATCCACTAGACGAGTTTAAAAATGGTGGATGCGCCGGGCTATTAATGCGCTTGCTTCAAGATTTAAATCTCGAAGCTATGTTGGTTATTTTCTGAAAAATGACAGTGTGAGGTGTTAAAACGGTTTTACCGCTTAAGTAAGATGTAATTTTTTTGGCTTGAAATGAAAAAAGTGTGTACCTGCATTGTGGTATAAAATGTCCGTCGGAACTGGCTGGTTATTTTTAATAAAAGTTATATTGAATTGCTTAACGATGCACTTGCTTTGTCAACGTAATGTAAATGCGTCCAGAAGTTGTATTTTTGTATGTTATAATAAAGTTAAAGCTTTGGGACAGCGTACATTAAAGTTCCAGCTTTGAGAAAGAAAAGCTATTTTCAAAATTACATTATGGTTAATATTTTTCCTTGCGGAATTATGAAACCGACACAAATATGAAATAGAAGCAATTCTAAAAGCGCACAGACACTATTAACCACTAGTGTTGCTATTAAGTGATAAATTGTAGAAACAACAGTTGTCAATGAGAGCCACTAAACGAAGGAAATACATTTGTTGCTTTTATCGCAATAAGAAAATGCTGTTCATGAGAGAGTGCTGATATATCCATTTAGAAATCTTATTTTAAAATAAAAGCTAGTGTTGTCGGTGGAAATTACAAAAAGATATTATTACAATTCAAGATTTTTCTCTGAAGCAATAACTCGGTATTATTGGGCAAATATTTTATATTTCTTTATAAAGGAATTTTATTTAGTTGTTGACGATATTGCTTTTGCTGATGAAGCATTATTGGATTTTTTATGTGTTGTAAAATTAAATATAAGGCAAAGTGATACAAACAACACGTTGTAAACGAGAATTAAAAGCTGCATCCACGTAGATTTCCCTGAGCGCTTGAAAACAATCCTGTGAAAAACTCCTCTCAATGTGAAAATGTTTTTTAAAATAAACAGCCTTAAACATCGTTTAAATAATTTCAAATTTAATGTGTTTTGTCGGCAAAGTAAACAAATAAAAATGCACAGTGAAATGCGCTATTGTTCTCGAATTAGTTGTCAAGAAAAACGTACAAATTTGCGAGCAAAAATCAATGCAAACCGTTTACTGTACAAATGTTTTTGATAGCCAATTTAAAGTTAAAGCACGTGCATCGCAGTCCCCCAGTAATTTACGTTACGCTCTTTGACAAGTAGGTTTTTAGAAAAATTGCCTGATTTTGTCCTTAATTTTATTCGACAAAAATGCTTATCTGGGGTAATTTTCGTCTGTTTGAATATTTCGGGGTTAATCGAACGTTATTTAATTTAAATTCAATTTTTTCCGATTGCAGTAAATATTCATGTGTGGTTTTTTGATGAAAATGTATGATTGTTCGTCAATTGCGGAAAATGATTTTCCAAAGGCTCGAGGGCCGAACACCATCGCTTAGGGGTTGTTTTAAAATAGGTTATTTAGTTGGGAGCTTCAATACGCTAAATAATACATCACGAAAGGTTAAAAAATTTGAATTGGAGATACAGGGAATAATTTATTTGGAAGGGAAAGGGAGCGCCCTAAAGCGGTTTCAATACGATTTTTCTGAATCTGTGAGCTGTAACGTCGTTACTAAGAAAAATCGGTTGCTTTCAATTAAAAAAACTTACGAACCTCTAAAGTGTGTGCGCTACAAAAGTTGAGCAAGTTTTATAAATAAAGGGGCTTCAGACGTCGTAAATACGCCTTTACATATCCTATTCTCCTCTCGGGAGAATTATGGACAAATATCGGGTGGTCTTTTCACACAGAATTCACGTGCAGTAACCAACAGTAACCATATGGGATTTGCTCTCTGAAGATAATGAATTTGGCTCGAGAAGACGACACTCGATTACTGTACACGGAAGTTTACTCGAATACTAAAACATATTTGTGGCTACCGGTTGCTATTATCGCAGAAACAATACTTAAACAATTCATATGTGTCACAAACTCTTGATAAGGGTTGAATTTCCAAACGCACTTCATTTTCGTTGCAACAAAAAACTGTATCGATTTTGCTTTTTTCTCTTTAATTACTAGATTAAAAAATTCTCATTTCAAGTATCAGAGCGCGTTTTAATCAATCATCTGGATCTAGTCGAGTTGAATGGATGCGGATTTTAGTTGCTCTCCTCATTTTCCGTTTCAATCTTTTTATAAATAAACATGTGGAATCATTTTTGCGCAATTTGCTTTAATAATAGGGATTTCGCTCCCCAATCTATGCCTTTATTATTTCAGCGCATAAACACTTTGAGGTTTTTATTTGCTAGATCAATTTTGCCTAAATAATTTGAATTTTAAATTAGCGAATTAAAATTCAACAAAATAAACCTGGATTAATTCCATGAGAGTAATTACACTTTCAGAAATAAACCAAATTCTAGATGAATAATACCGTTTCTGTTCAATTACTGCACTTCTACGACGATTTATTAAATTCTTAAACGATTTCAATTAAACGCGGCATTAATTATCCATTAAATCAGTGTCGTTAAACTGAGGCATTTTTCCTTTATAAATCAATAAGAAACGTATTTGTTAGATACTGACAGCAGAAATTAATCAGAGAGAACGTTTTTGGTCACGGTGGCTTGAAATTTATGCATATTTGTGTGCTTTCGTCTTATTATCGCGGAATATGATCGGAATATAAATAACAACGAAGCATGAAAGTGGTATAACTAGTGTTTAGTGACATATTTTCGTGTAATTAGATGTATCACTTTGTATCGTTTTGCATTTCGGTAATTGGGTTACAATTGTGGTAAAGTCAAAAGTTATTTCATGGAGTCCTAACCGTACAAAGCACTAGTTTTCATAATGACTTTATGTACTTCAGAAATGCAATTTTCCGTCTAGGCGACATTTAAGTAACTGTTATGACACCGAATACTTGATTATGGCTGTGGCAAGTCGTGATTCTGGAGTTTTGTTATTTAGGTGATTGGTAAGGCAATTTATCGCGTCATTATTTGTGAACTGGTTTTTAATAAAACGAGTTGCCAACAGACAGAATTCCTACCTTGAGGAGTGATATTCTGGATACTTATCCATCTGGCAGGGGAATTAAATTTGCAAATTAAATGAAATAAATGTATTTAAGAACTTTGTAAGGACAATCAGTTTATTCAATTCGGAATTCGGATGAAGTTTAAAATAAAATGAAAACAAACTCAATTAAAAGGGGATATTTTCCGCATTTAATTAGTCCCCAAAAATATTAAGCGAAATTAATATGCGTGTTTACCGTTGAAATTTTAATACGTTATTAAATAACATTATTCAGCAAGACGCATTAAAATTTAATAATTCTACAAACAGGAAAATTTAATCTAATTTGTGAAAGGGGAGAAACATTTTTCGCTCTACGAAAAAACTTGAAAAAAATCTTGGTCTCCGAACGAGCGATATTTTATTCAATATCTGGTGTAAATTATTTAATAGAGTTAATACGATGAGGGAATTCGTTACACTTTCCAGGCATAAAGAGTTAGAAAAAGTGTATTTAGCAGTATGTATATTTGTTGAGATAAATCATTGTTGTTGTTATTAAATGTGCGAATATTTGTGCATTTCACCGTTTCTAATTAGAAAAGTTAAATGTGTTTTTGCGTCCTCACGATTCAGGGAGTTAATCTGGTGCTTAGCGTTTTGTGCTGTAAAAATTATTGCTTTCGGCTTTTTTTGCGTTGTGGGATCATCTTGGAAGCAGGAATTTGGGTTAATTTCCATGTTTTGTTTGTGCTTGAATTTCAAATTCAAGGCCAAACAAGGGATCATCCCTTGACGTGTATATTTGGTTGCCTATCTTGCAAAGATTGCCCCAAGCGAATCTTGATGGTGGAAAGGGCTGAGGGAGAGGTAATATTCAAGACTAACAGTCTGATGTTTCGAACTGTGATTACATGTTTAATTTTGAATTAACTTAATTAAAATTAATTAGTCGGGTTGAAGTTACACGCTTTTATAAACAAAACCAATAATTCAACGGTTAAACAGCGTCGCGAGGAAGATAATAGCTTAGAAAAGAATTTCTAATTAATTTTTTACTTTGAGTTAGTGTTTTTATCATTTGGAAAGGTACAATAATGTACAAAGAGTAAATTTGAATTGTTAGGAATGTTAACTTGTGTTGTTTTATTGACGGGGTTTAAAAATGAACTCACTCATGTGAACATTTTTAACTTAATTTGATCTCGGCTTAAAATTATTTAAGTGAATTATTAGCCTCTCTAGTTTTTTGGATTTTTTCGCTAGTGAATTGTCTGGCACTGACGTTTATATGAAACTTTTATGTTTGTGTATGTACGTTCGTGTAACTCACAGTGGACCTTGCGCCTTTATTGTATGGAGCCGTTTGTATTTGTAATTTACTTTTGTATTAAATGAAAACAGACTTAATTCAAATACAAATGTTTAATACAAAAAACGCCGCTGTGAATAATTGATGGCTTCTCTAATTAACTCTGATTTTTCTTACATGGAAGCCGAGGATTTGTTTGTTGATCTTAGTCACGCTACGGTCATGTAAGTGTACTTGGTAGCAAGAAAATATCCTGAGTATTCTATTTTATATTCGGCGGTGGTATAAATTTCATTATTTTATACCGCCAGGTCGGATCGAAATTGTGCTTTCAACCATTTAAAGCTATTTCGAAACTGTCACAACTTCTGTATTATTGAAAATGTTTCCGAACATCTATTACAATCAATTAAATAACCACCTGTCACAAGTCAAGTTCAGGATGTTCTTTTGAGGATTACAAAAAAGCGTAGAATTCATTTATTGATTTTTCGACACGGACCACGTAAAACGTATTCTCCTATGTTTAATGTCAGAAAGCCGTCCGTGTTTGCTTCAATTTGTCACTATTTCATATCTATAGCTTTTGCAGTCTCAAGCTTTTTTTATCAAAAGTGCCCCACTTATGTTATTATGATTTATGACGTTCTCTTGCCCTGACTCCTGTTTCTTGTCTTTGAATCGAAAAACGTAAACATGGTGTATGTCTTCCTCACTTAGACAACTTCTTGTTCAATGATTGTCGCGCTATACAAAACTGATTGACTTTTTCGGTCCGTTTGGAACATTACACTGGATTCGTGTTATTGCAATTAATCCGGAAAGAACGTGTAATAAATGCTGGACAAAGGTTAATTTAATTTCGGCCAACAGTCGATTATTACGATCTATTATTAAATTTGTGGCTGCGTTTAAGTAAATAACAATTTTACACAAATTAAAAGCTTTTATGTGTGCATCCATCGGCGTAATTTGTGTAATTCTGCACTTAAATCCTCCATCATATCTAATTAAATCTGAGGCAGCGGTGTGTCGCATTTAGCTGTGGAGTTTTTGTTTGGCCTAAATATTTTTAGTGCTATGTTCTGGTGGATTGTGTAGATAGATTATTGGAACTTTAGTGGAATGTGTTTTGTGTGAACTATAAAGAGCGGTTTTGGTTTTGTGGAGTTTGTATTTGAAGCATCGAGGAATAATAGTAGTGGCTTAGGTTGACTATTATGGAAACACGAAGGAGCAACTGGGATAGAAAAGATTAGGCAAATTGTGCAAGTTTGAAATCTGATATGTGATTAATTCGGTCGTGTAAAGGTATGTACAATTTTCAGCATCTGTCGTAGATAAGGTTACAAAGTATTTGTTCGGAAGTAATTAAATTTAACCTAACATATTTTGAGAGCTCCTTAGAGATATTTAATTAATTTAGTAAGGATTTAAGTGGAACAAGAGGAGTGTGGGTCCAATAATGCGCAAGGAATGTGTCTTTGTCCCAGGCTTTAGAAATGATACCACTAATAAGTAATAAGAGCACTTTGGAATGATGAATTCCGATTATAATGTAAAATTGTGAGGGACGGAATTGATATGGTCGCAATCAAGAAGCTATTAAGAAGTTGCAGTTTGTATAATATGAATGCGCCAAATCCTTAATTAAGGAGTAGCCAGGCTTCTCGCGGTCTTGGTTGCGCCGGTTTAGCCACACTTTGCTAGTATATGGCCTCGAATATGCTAATATAATGGCCCGCTAGATGGGGATATTGCGTAATAGCTTAATACAAGAGGAAAGAGGTTAAGACAATTGCGTATGCATGAAAGAGACGTCTTCTGTGCCACCGGCTTCAAACTCATCTTCATGAGATCATTTTTACCGTTACTTCAGCCAACTCCCGGCTCCTGATGAACTCCAAGTATCGAATTTTTCAGATCAAGGCGTCACTCCTATTCAACTCAACAAAAACAAACTTCGGCATTTTCTAACAGCAACTGTCAACGTTTCTTTCACAGAATTTTATTCAGATGCACTTTACTAAATTGTCACCCAAACTCATCTTCTCGAAAAAACACAATTATACACGATTTCGTCAAACTTCTCAGACGAACTCGTCCTTTTGCCAACTTTCCCTCCACTAGTTCGAAATAATCGCAAAAATTAATTCAGTTTTGATTGAGTTTTTTATCTATTTGCAAAGATTAAATGTCTGTCCTAAAAGCAAACTTTTTAAAAGCTCGCTCACCACAACCTATTCATCCGATTCACTAGCAGTTGCACCAGTTTTCTCTCTATTAAATTTTAATTAAAACAAAATAATTATTAGTTTTGTTTATTTTAAACACGTCTAGGTGACGGCTTCAACTGAAATTTAATAAAGCAGCGAGTTTAGCCGCACACAATCAAACTATTTAAGTGGAAATAAATAATACTGAGTGCGCTCCGATTTTTCTCTTTCATCCCATTTGCTAATTATAAATGTTTACCAAAATTGCCCATACCATGGCAATTAGCGATAATTTCATTTAAAGTTTTATAGATGATAATCAGCTAAAGACACGCGAAACGAACTGCATCGCTGTTGCAGTCACGTCATGGCGTGAAAATTAAGTATTGAAAGGGGAACAATGAAATGGTGAAAGATGGGCCAACGAACTATTGTATTAAGTTATTATGAAGGTTTTAAGGATATACAATTTTCGTGTAGGGGTTGCTAACTGTTGGCTATCATTTGCCCCTCCTTTATAGAGCTATTTCACTATAAATAATTTTTCAACGAAGGCTTTCTTTTGAATTATTTGTGTGATTGCATCTTGAATTCCGGTTTCTAAATAAAATTAAACGATACGTTCCGTGTTACTAGTATGCGCCACAGCAGGGTCTGTGAGATTTTTTATCACAATAAATTGCGCTAATTTTTCTCTATTTATGCGGCACTCATTAATTTTGAGTTAATAGATTGGGGACGAATGGCGTCCTTTTAAAGGAATTCTTTTGTAAGGTATTTATTTTAATTTGAGTGAGCAATTAGCGGAAAGCAGAGAGAATGGAATGTTTATTTGAATATGAAAGCGATTAAAATCTACATATACTTACCCTTTATAATACGCACTTTAAGGGAGAATTATACAGGTTTTTCACTTACTAAATCAGGTTCTATTAAATTTTTGACGTGTCATGCGATGTAGTTCCATTCTCCGTTTAATGAGTCAACTATAAGTTTGTTCAAACGACACATTGTAATATTGCCAGAAAAGTTGTTAGTCGATATATACTTTCCTTTCCAAAGTTTATAAATAAATATCGGTTCTTTGACAGTTGCACATTTTCGTACAACATTCCTTAATCGTAGCAAATAAAGAAGTAAGGACAACTTGAGAAAGCTCTATAAAATGTTTCTGTTTTGTTTCGGGAGTCGCAACCGCGCATTATTTTAAATAAATGCGATGCACAAAGCACAAAGGATTGTAATCATCAAAACATCAACAGCAACTGAATAACATAAATATTTTTTGTTATAATCCTGGATAATCTTGGTTTTCAATTATTTGAATGGGTTGTGCTTTTGCGTATTATCATCAATAGTCGACAGTAATTGGGAAAAATATTTTAATTTATACAGACAACATTAATTACTGAATATTTAATGACCTCATAAGCATCAAAATTAATTCATTTTCGTGCGGTAAAATAGCAGACCGCTTGATTTTTATGTTATGTTATCGACCAGAAATTTAAATTTATAGTTAATTCATTCATCATCTGGTATATCCAATTACGCTTTGTTATGCGTTTGTTTTTCTATGAAGCATTTCGATACACGACACCTGTGTTGTGACAACACAACAACAGGGGCTTAGTATTATCTCCGTCTTTTCTGTGCTATCTGGCGTGACCACAAAAGGGATGTCACTCGATTGTGATAACAAAAAAAATTACATTAGGGTAGGTATTATATGCGGTGATATTTTCAACCATTACGTTAAAATTTTCCATTCACACGAATATATCACATTTCTATGGACAAAATTAGACGCACAAGACCTACTGTCAATCGGCATTTTCATTTTTATCACATTTCAAATTAAATATTTTACATTTATTGTAACGGCATATGGAAGTTTGTGAGTCAAACGTGACTCGGCATAGAAATATTTCAAGATTGAAGAGATTTATTTATTATGTATGTACGCCGTGTTTACGATTTTTTTCGGGAATCGGTATATTTATAGTACCTTCAATCGATCGGCTTTTTGTTTGTGCTTCCATTAAACTGGGTGGACCCACTTGAACCGTACTTACCGACGAAAATAACTCGAATAATAATTTCATTTAAAAATGTATGCCATAATTCATAATTAAATGTTTGGAGTCATCAAATAATTAGCTATGCCTGAAAATATTCGTTGAATATTTAAAGCGCAAAGTTTACTTTAATAAGGGTGTCGTGAAAATTTCGGTGTTTAAATCGTAAATTAATTCAGATTTTATAATTAAAAAACGAAATTAGTCTATTAATTTGATGACGATCAGACTTAGCGATGGAAATCCGTATCGATCGGTCTGCTTAAGAACTTTTTTATCGGCTTTGTGGCCGTAAACTACGAGTCGTTAAAAAGATACGAAAATATCTGAAGAAAGCGATGATTAACATTTGCAGACAGCTTAGAAAATGTCTTGATGCAATAAAAGTGTTTGCTAGCACAATACGTTTCCTTAAATTTCTGAAGACAGCTTATATACCGCTTGCATACTTCTCCATATTCCACATAAATTTTAGCAGCAAAACTGTAACGGCTTAAATGAAAGCTTTGCCATTGCTAGTGTAAAATTACATGAATACACGTTTTGTGCTTCTTGAGATATGAATCTTCGAACAATGGGAAACATGGGACGTTTTTTTACTCAATGCTGTGCTCCGTGTAATTAAACAAAATTATTGTAAACACTGGATAAGGGAATTTCGCACAAATTTCTTGGAGAATCGATAACATTTTATTGTAATTAGTTTGCCTGGAAGTAAATAGTATAGACGGAAAACGCTTGGTTCCTTACTTTCCGTACGTGTATACAGGGTCGTGTGTATGCACGCATGCTGAAACTTGTCACTCACGTGTGTGTTCTGTGTTCCAAGAGAACATTAGCATCGTTGTAGTCACGTGTCCCATTTAGGAACTTTCATCAACGAACCGAAGTTGCGCTTAGTTTTTAAGTGTAATAATTACAAGAGTTCGAAAGTGAGGAGACAGACGCACATGGTTTAAGTTAATGTGATTAGCAAAGCTGTATGTTGGAAAATTTGATGTAATTTAATCAACTAATGGGGAAAGTAGTTGTATTGATTTCGGCGCTTGTGTATAAAAACAGTGATTGTTCAATTGAATATTAAAGATAAGCTTTTAATGGCAATTTACTATAATACATTAATTAATTTCGGGATATATACGCAGCAATTGATTTGTTGGTTGCAATTACCGGTTTTGATGGATTCAAGGAAAAACATGGTTAACTGTTTGAACAATTAGCATTATTGCAGAGAGAAATAACGTGATTAAAGTAACAACAATATTTGCCGTTTTTTGCGACTTCAAATCACGATAAATTTTAAATGAGCCGGCGTGTCATTGAGCTTACTTATTAATAAGAATCATTAGCCAGCAACAAATATCAAGTGCCATTGCAAATTTATTGTGCTTTATGAAAGCGGTGAGCTTTTGGAAGGTGTATTGTGAATGGCTTCCCGTTTTTCTTATTACTTTTTTGTTTATGGGATGCGGCGTAGGGCTTGCGGCATTTGGAACTATCTTTGAGCTATTTTATGTTTACTTGAAGAAAATATAAAACTGTAAAAGTGCAAGGACGTATAGAATTTCCCGGTCTTGGATTAAGCATGTTTCTCCTCGAAATTGTTCTTTGATGTGTTGAAGATTTTTCTTTTTAAGTAAGAAAAATGACCGGGTTTTATATTTATATTCCAAGTGTGTCGTTCATTAGAACACTGGAGACTAATAAAATTTTATAGTTTATAACTTTTACATGGTCCTAAGGGCATAATTTTGAATGTAACGAAATACCAGTCGCATGCAGTTAACAAGTTAAGATTCTCATAATATATTCAAATGCCACACTTCTGTAATTACTTATTGACTTCACATATTAAATGTTTTATTCAGACTTTTAATATTCCGGTCTAGACAAGATGACAGTAAATGAAACGAAGGTAAATATCGCCTTGGCAATTTTTCATAAAAATGTAAATTACAGTTTCTAACGGAAGAAAATATTTCACTTAGTGTTTTCACAGAATTAATATGTATGCAATATTTTAACTACAGGAAGGAAAGCATGTTAAAAGTTACAAAAGATGGATCTTAATAAATCACATTTTTATTTTAGAAATGGAAAATTGTTTATCGACTTTGCGGCTTGCATGTTCCTGGGAAAATTATCAATAAATCATAAATCAATTAAACGTAATTCACCAGAAAGCGATTATTGCAAACGGTAATTAACATAAATTCAGTCAAAAGTTTTATTAGATTTTTATGTTGTGGAACACATTGCGTGATTGTAACATGATCGGCACATTTACTCTTGACTGCAAAATATTTATTTTCATTCGTATCTTTCCAGCGAAATCATAATTCCGACATGCGAGTACTTTTTAATGACCAAAACAGTGTAGAAAATAGTTTGTTCGTTCACCCTACAACAAAATTGGATAAGACGATTCCTTCTCTTCCGAAAGCGGAAATAATTAAAGCTGACTTTTTGTGGGAGTCGTTTTAAAATGTTTAGTCCGGGATCAGCTCCATTCACATTAATTTATAAAGGATTTACATAGTTTCTGACCCTTTATTGAATCAAGGAAAATTTGTTGAAAATTATTAAGTGGTAAAGACGCGATAATTGGTAAAATTGACACGAGGTCCCTTTGTGGGTGCCTGTAATTCGGCTATTACCTCAATATGTTTATCTTGCAAATATGGTTTGTCAATCAGTTCTGAGATTGAATGTTGATGTTTGATGGGTTGAATATATTATCAGCTCCAGTCAGCTAATTAGTCTATAAATATGAAATTATAATAAATAATTAAATGGAATTGTGTTGTTCTTTCTCCAATTTATTGTCTGGCGATTTGTTTTGTGAAAATAGAATTATTCAACAGTGAATTTCGTATAAATCGATACCGTATTTGTGTGTTAAACGACATTTTTTCCTTTCATGTCGATAGTGAGGCACTGATATTCGGTTTTCGTGTTGCAGGTGTGAAGGAAATTAGCATGTAAGTATGACAATTTCATTGGAAAGTATCAGTGGTTACTTGACATGTAATCAATACTTCGGCGGTTAATAATTTTTATGACGTGTGTTTATGTTGGTATTCAATTTATTTATGTACATGTCAAAGGCAATATATCACAATAACAATCTTGTTAAATCTTATGTATAATAATAAACCAAAATAACGGAAACAAAGCTCGGAATTTGTGTAGAGAGTAAACATAAAGATCGATTTTATTTCAGCAGGACTTTCATATTTACACAATATTAAAGAAAACTTGTTAGTTTTAGCAAAAAATAAAACAAACCTGCGGTACCGTCAGGTGATTTTCCAAATTATTAATAATTCACGAAGGTCATTGGCACCCCACAATCAGGATAACGGAATGTAATGGCCCTTCAACAGACTCAATCAGCAAGTAATAATTATCAATTAAGGGGTTATTTATGAAGGGAGGGCAAGTAACTAAGATTAAATATTGCCTTACGTCTTGTTTCAGCAATTATTTGCTCTACCTGTGGCAAGGGAAATGTGTGGTATATTTTACTTACTGAGGCAATAAATCATTTTCCTCTAAGGCAATTGCGTCGTGCCGGTAAATTTTGATTGTATAAACGAGAACAGCTAGAGATGAATTGAATAAATAAGGCGTTTCCTGGGATACTGTAAGATTTAAATAAATTAGGGGCATTATGCGGATCATATATTAATTAGTAAAAAAAGTTTGAGCGGATGCTGTGTTATAATTTTGTTTGTATGCGGATTTAATTAAATAAATTGATAAAAGGGTCCGTCGGTGTGCGGTATTTTAATATTTCATTGTAATTTAGTTGAGGACTTTGACGGATAGGTGAGTGCAATGACAAATGCCTTTTTGGTGGAGTGATGTTTTGTGCAGTTTCTTAATTTCTGTTGGAATATTAGGAAAATGAAATTAACACGGGCTCGGTGTTTAAAAATGGCATCATAAGTTACTTTTTTTAATTAACTTCCAGACGCGTCACTGATGTTATTACAAGAAATGAAGCTGGTAATTTGCTGCAAGGCCGCGAACAATTTTAAAAGGTAAATCCGTCCCCTGTTATAATTTTTAACAAACTTTGTACGCTTAATTATTGAATTACTTATCTGTATAGATTACAGAGGTGGTGAGGCCAGCTCGCGTGCGCACCTTGATAAAAGAAGGTGAAAAATAATTATATTTTTCCCCAGCTAATCGCATTTTTACGGCAAAGCGGTTATTATACTTTCCGTACAAGTGCATGGAATATAACCGGAGAAAATTTGCATTTACATTAATTGTACGCCCTTTTAAAAATTATTATACTTCGAGATTTATTCGGCGCGTTTTGATTTAATTCATTTTCATTATAAAACAATCAATCAAGCTTTGCACTTTATCCTCTTTTTCAATAAATCCGAATAATACTCTTTCATATTTTGGATGTAATTGATTAACTCAATTATTTATCTAAATCTTGAGTTCATTTGAAAAATACACTAACCAAATTGCCATCAATCCAACAAAATTCCGCTAATCAAGACGATTAATTGCAAAAGCTAGGCATAATCCCCTTATTTATATATGTATTTTTAAAAATGCGTTTGTTCGCCGACCGTGACGGCGTTCCGCAATTAACATATTTTTAAACAAATATTTACCGCACCTATATTTTATGCCCGAGAATATTATACGCCGAGGCAGATTTATTAAATTTTAGTTCAACCAAAAAACTAAAGCGACGAGGACTTTTATATTCACGTCCAAGTTTTTCACGTTTTAATTAAATTTAAATTCCAACTAGGGAACTGTCAAAGTACGCCAACTTTTATCGTTCTACGTTATCCTGGCTAGTGTCCACACTAAACTGAAATATTTTTCGAATAAATTTCACCGGCCTCTTTTTTGTTCCTGTTGCTTGCATTGTCAAAAATGGGGTGTCAATTTTTCAGTTATGGCACAAGTTGCCACTTTCAGTGTCCTTACTGCAGTAAAGTTTAATGTTTTTAATAGTTTTTAATTTCCTTAATGACCTCAGTGGAAGCCATGTCAGCTTTGCTTCATTGAATGTATGAAGTTTAATTAGGTTTCTTGAGGGCTATAAACTTCATTGAAAACAGTGCTTGTGGGATTAATCCTTTTTAGCAATACCGGTTTAATTTAAAATTGTCAAAAATTTTAGATTATCCTGTTTATCCAATTTTGATGAGAATTATGTAGGCGGATTCAGTAATCTTTAAAATATTGCAGTACCGGCTTTTTCGCTTCGAACTGGCTAATATAGTGTTTAATTTAATTATCATAAATTACGCGTTTTGACGTATTTTCCATAATATTTATTTTAGCCATGTGCATTATGCAAATGTGGTAATGATTGTATTACAGATCTGATTTTCTATATGAATCGATTCACGTGCATGAAATAAATATTCATTACGCATTACTATTTAATGTTTACAATTAAAATAAAGGCATTTCAATACCGAAAAGCTGTTTTTTTTCTCAAATTTGCACAGTTTTGACATGGTTGAATATAAGATTAGACGCTATGATAATACAGCGCTACTCATTTCACATAATAATGTATTCTCTTTTAACACGTAAAATATCTACAGCAACAAAGCTTTTCTGTAAAACGGATTTTGATGTTGCTATTTAGCACGGTGTCATAACACGGAGAGGTATTTTACCTAAAGTGTCATCTTTATTGTTACCAATATTTAAGTCGCGATTTAAAGTCCACTAAAGTAATTATTGTCGCAAAATTTAAACTGACCTGAACTTGACCATTGTTGAAAAAAACAGTAATTTGTGGCGAATTTAATGATAAAGCAATGAATAATGATGGTTTGTGGTAGAGACCGCTTTACCTTCACCTACTTTTGAAAAATGACGAAATCAATAGGTGTAAGTGAAGCAAGGGTTAGGTACACACGATTCCGTGATGTAGGTAATCTCGTGGCGTTTTTAATTATGAATAAGCCCCTGCCATTGAACTTTCGTTGAACAAATATTGTTAAAATTAAGCCATAATTAAAACAGCACATTTAAGAACACGCAAATCTGCGGTTTGTACGCCTTAATTAAGTTTGAGGCTATATGTCGACCAATGTGTTGGATAAATTTTGACATTAGCCAGCACCGTTATTCACTCCAATTAGAGTTGGTAACACATCACGCATACTTTCCAGTGAATTTAGTTTAAAGGTCTATTTCTTACGTGCACTTACACAAACCATTTCTCAAAGCACTTACATTGTTGTCGATTTTTAGAGCTTCACGTTTGAGATGGTTGTATGTACAAAGACGATTTATGACGTTTTGAGAGATATTGAGTGGTGCATCAATTGAGATTGTGTTGAAAATTGATCTGATCGCATCAAAGAAAATCAAACGTACGTTCTATGATTCGTGAAAGTTTTACGTACGTTAATTTTTATTCCAGTCATGACGCAGTGGATTTAAAGCCTGTAACTTGTTTCAAATTTTTGGTACGTTAATTTCGAGCGGAAGTGATTTTAATGTAATTATCTATTTCCCTCTGGATATCATATTTGATGAGGCGGAGCACAATGTGCGTGGTGGGGTAGCGATAGAATATTTATTATTCCTTCAGAACTGGCGGAAAGTGTATTATATTGCATAAAGGTGTTAGCCTCCGGGAAGATCCAACAACCAACATTATTACAGATCTAGTCGTATGAACAAAATCATTTGATATGCAGGAGAAAAGTTCGGATGTGATTTTACTGCTTAGGAAACACGAAGTTTTAAAGCCTTTGGATCCGATATGTATCTAGTTTTTGTTTAGGCAAAGTTTGCACTTCTCGGAAACAGCTTTTTTAAGCTGATAAGCACGACAATTCTCTCAAAGATTCTTTTGTTTCACATTAAATTACTCAGCTTATACTTGTTGAAAATTGCCATGTTCAAAATTCAATTAGTTACTGGGAATATTTTTCTAATTATGAATACTTCATTAACCCCCTATCCAATCAAGCTCCGAACATTTTTCACGATTTACGTTCAAGGTGGTAAATTTCATACAAAGATTAGTAATTACGCTCTCTCTGCTGTTAAGTGAAAAAGCCGCCTATTATTAACACTCGAGTGACTACCTCTTGTACTATTTCACTTTTAGACACATTACAGCGGGACAAAATTTCCCGTCGAGATAATTAAAAGATACATATTAAAATTGTTGTCAACGTTATTAGATTACTTTATCGTTCATATCGTGTTATATTATTTATTTTTCTCGACAGGGGGGAAAGATAACATCGCATTTGCCTAATGCGACCTAAAGCTACATAATTTACGAAACATATACTCATGAATGATGTAATGTGCCAAACTTTTAGGGGCAATATATCACGATCAAAAGGAATCAAAAGTATCGTGACATTTTCAATCTGACTCCCACAACCCCGCTTTTTATTAATACCAACATTTTCTTTTCCTACGATTTCTCTTTGTTTACTTCAATGACTGACTGGTCATGAGCTTTGTTGAAGTCCGCTGCAGTCACAGTAAAACGAAATATGAAGGTGGAAACCCACCAAGCTCTGTCTAGGACTAAATTGAATTTATTTATATACTAGTTTCTAGATTTAACGTGGGCTAAATTGACACAGCAACCATCACTTTTATGAAAAACTAAGGGAATTAATTGAATTTGTTAAAACTGGACTGCTCTCAAAGCAAAAAAGTAATTGCAGCTTTTAAAATTTTTGCTTGAATTACCAATTCGAGCCACTGAATGTTTCAGTCGAGTTGTGCATGATAAATTTTTTGACCACCAACCGCGATGTAACTGTCAGTCTCTGAGCCCATATTTTTGAGTTTCTTGTTACAATTTCATGAGGCTACATATTTTATTAAAAAAAATTAATTATTAATGATTGTCCGGAGTATTCGCTCTAATTCTGTACGGGTCCTCATGCATCTGTTAATGAGCCTTCGGGAACCCATCTCCTCCCACAGCCGTTATAAGAGGGAAGCTTCCACAGACTAATTTTCTCATTTCGTCAATAGCTGTGTTCAATCAGTGTTGACAAAATCAGTTATTAATTGTCAAACAAACTCTGTTTGATCTATGTAGTTGCTATTTGATTTTTTACATGCTGTTGCGAAATCAACGGTTTGCATGTGATGGGAGTTTTTGTGCATATGTGGAGAGATATTGATGTAGAACAATAACATTTAAGGGAAGATGAAAGAGGATGTCAAAAAAATGAAAGATGTCGACATTGTCGCCGTTCGTGCGCCGCCCTGGATTCATTTTTTTATTTTATAACAAAGCAGATTTTTTCGATTTGATCGTGTTTCCGCTTTTCGATGGTTCTTCTGTTTCTATACATCGAACGTGCATTAGTGTTAAATAAAGATAATTAATCCAAATTTCAATCCGCACTGACTGACTTCTAACAACAAGGAAATGCACTTGATGCTCAACGTCAACGAATTGGTGGAATCTTGTGGCGGGATTGATTGGCATTCTTAATTTTGCACGAGCTTTGTTCAGCGGTTGTATTAGAATATAAACCAAGATACACGGATAATTCCGAGCGTATTTAATTATTCATATAGAACTTGCAACAATTACCACACTTTGATCAATATTTGCGTGCCCTATAAAATTTTCTGGTGAAGACTACCAGTTTTATTGGAGTTTTTATTGACGTTTCATTTGTTTAATGATACGTGTTTTTCAAAGAGCTAAATATTTTACAAGCCAAACTGCGAGAGAGGATAAAAGAGGACGGTGGTGACTTGTCCCATTTTTAGTTTCATCTATTCAAAGAATTTAATTAGAAGTGGTGTTTAGTGACACAACAATTAATTACTGATCTCTTATCCTTGCCGTGGATTTCTCTCTTTTGCTTCCGCGCTGGTTTTATCTGGTTTTATGAATACTAAATGTGAGTTATGTTTAGAATGATTTAGGGATTTAACAATGTTTAGTGTCAAATTGTCACATTATGGGATGTAATTCAAGTCATGTACCATAATTTTTCGTTTTGCGTTGGATTAAAGTGTTGTAAACTTGTCTGTTACTGATGTCCATTATTTTCACTTTACCGATGCATAATGTAATCAGAACTGGCCAACGGTGCAACAGGCCTTTTATTATGTTTAAATCCACTGCACCATACTGACTTTGATGTGGCTATTTTAATACAAAACCTATAAATAAATAATGGGAAAAAACTGTATGCAAACGTTACACAAGCTATTCGTTATTTACATGTTACATACACAATGCTGCGGTGGAAAATCTCTTCTCATTGGTTTAAGACGCAGACGCTTTTTTCAGATAATGTTAACGAAAGCTCATTTTAAACTTTTGTAATTAAATTTACACCAGACACGTAAAAAATTAATACTTTATCCTGTATTCGCTTTACAAATCTCAACTTCCAGTAAAACGACTTATTATAAACCGCTGTTTACACGGAAGTGGCGTATCAACACCGGCCTTAGAAAAATTAAAGAAAACCTTACTTAATCAACCCCAAAGGCAGGAAGAATGATGATTTATGGACGTCTTACCTGGAACAAAAAATACCAACTGTTAATGAAAATATTTTCCGAGATAATGCGGGATGAGGGAGACATGAAATTATTTCAAAAAAATGTGGGCCCAGCTTTTATTACTGATAATTTTCCTCGGGAGTTTTAGTGGTGCGATCGGGAGTTTTGTAATTAAAAAAACTTTTGTTTTTCTTGGCTTTAGCCGTACAATTGGGCCCAGAAATAATGGCGTTTGAGTTTCTTTCATGTTGATTGTTTGTAGGTTGCAGGTGTAAAAAAGTAGGGTTTTATAATTTATTTGGTAAAAACTCCGGAAGAGTTTCTTTAAAAGAGCAGTCAAATCTTTCGCCAATAAAGCTTACTCGACTCTGTCATTTAATTTAGTTTGCTGCTTATGAGAGGAGTTTTGTTTTGTTGACTTATCGGTGTGGCGATCGATAAAAATCTTTCTGGTTTTTTAGCACAAAGACAACTTGAGTCAAAACTTTGAGAAGTCTATTAAACGTAACGTAGCACAAAGCTACCTATTATTACAACTGCTGTTTGTTATCTCAACAGCGATTATTCTTAAAGCTGAAAACCACGTTGGCACTCCTGCCAGACGATACAGCCCTATCAACCCTTACTCCAGCATTGCTTAATACCACGCAGTTGACAAGGTAGAGATTTAGGATGATATTTATCCCAAAGATAATTATTTCCCTTCGTCCCAGTTCCTCCCCAGAATACAAAATTTTGACAATGGCGATTTTCTCTGATATTTTCAGCTGAATAAGCTCCCAAGTCAAGCCATATTGATTTTAAATGTTTAGATAGTGCATTATCTACACTCGAATGAGTAAATATTTTCGAATAAAAAGTAATTACTTTCCGCGGGCATTATTTTGGGAACAACATGTAAAAGTGAAGAACTCGAAAAATGAGGTCTTCCAGACCAGTCCTGGATGATAAATGTGTGAGATTATTGGAACCAATAAATTAAAAGTTTGAAGTTTGGATGGCAGAAAATTGTGTCCACTTTGTGTTGGAAGGTGCACAATTTGTTTTATTTCTCAACTTTTGTTCCCTTTTGTTTCCTAATGAAATGGAAATGAATCGACAGGGTAAAAATGGTTATACGAACGTTTCGCCGGTAATAGGAAAAGTACTTGTCTTTCATCGGACTTTTCCGAAACGGGAGTAATCCAAGAAGGTTTGTTATGTCGAAAGTGGATCCCTAATCCGGTTGCGAAATTAAATACAGAGCGTGGCGCGTTATTGAACTGCTGTTAATATGTTCTTTCTTTTATCTGGACTAGAAATAACAAATTTTCCGAATTAAATGCTGGTGACAGGTTTTGAACGTTTTATGAGAAAACTGTGATTATGGAACAAATAAGCTTATTACGTGCATTCGTGGAACAATGCGGAGTAAAAAGTTGGTAGTGTAAAGCAGTTTCCGCAACAAAGTAGCTCTATATTTATTCATGGATTCAGAGAGAGAGAAAAACAGGCATGGAACTTTCTATGTCAATTCAATTTTGCAGTGTTAAGTGCGTAAATTTGTAAATTGAATACGCGGCACTGGAAATAACTCATTTGAAATAATTATTGTAGGAAACTTGGGAGAACAATATAGTATTTTAGTCTAAAGAAGATTGATTCTGTACAAGTCTTAACAGACAATTAGACTGTGGCAGAAAGACCTAACCAAAGGAGATTAAGAGAACTCAACTTCTCTCGTTTCATCTCGATCACTTCATATGGCTGGAATTGAACTTGTGTGCATTTACAATACAAACATTCATAAATATGTCGATCAGAAATTTATGAGCAATCTTGATTTAAGAGAAAATGTTTCATCTCGCTTTTCCGTGCTCTGTTTCCCACTTAGCGATTTTGTCATTATATTTTCATAATCTCAAAAAATATTCATCCATACGTAGTAAATCACTAAATTGTCTCTACGCACTTAAAAATAATGTCACTGTCAGTTCCGATCAATATTCTCATTCTCTGGAGAGACGACCGTGTAACAACCCCAAATCTGAAACTCCAACGTGAAGAGAAATAATTACTTACAACAAACTACCACGGAAATAAAAAATTTAGCTCATTAATAATGGATACGGAGTAACTTAGAGCGAAATCTTTTAATTCTTTTTGCAAGATTTATGATTGGATTTAATGCAATAATCATGCATATAACTTTAATCACTCACTGGGAGGAAAATCGAACAAGCAAATTATAAAAAGGTTTTATTTTCATTTAATCGTCTTTTGGGATGATTCGTTCGATTTCAAGTGGAATTAAAACTCTTCAAAAGCAACTTTTCATTATTTATTCACTCGTTTAATGGATCTAGTACATTGGTGGCGATTTTGCAAATTTACCGAAGATAACGAGTTATCTATCAGGCACCACACACTAGTTGAATTAATCGCCACATTTTATATTGTCACAAGTTATTCCTAATTTCCACAGCTTGTCAGTAGTTATCAGAAATCAACCAAATTTTTATCCGACTCATCACTGAATAATTTAACGTGGACGTGGAATATGTAATGCCAGCAACTAGATTGATAGCAAGTAGAACACTATTAGATAAACACATGCACCTAGAAACCGGAGGGATCCATTAGTGTCAAAGGTTTTATTGGGACGAATTTAGCAATTTCGCCAAGTTCTAGGGAAGTGATAAATAAATCAAGTGGAAAAAACGTTTATTATTTCCCAGCCGATTCAAAAATGCTTTTTATACAATACAATTTCGTGAAAGCGTTGTAAGAATAATTTATCTTAAAAAGAAAAGAGAAAGGGATTACTTCGCACAAAATTTACGAAAGATTTAGTAGTATCGGTTAACATCGCAAACTTTGTGTTAGATAGTCACCTGAATGTTTAACGCCTAGAATCAAGAAAGTTAACTTTTTTAAACTTTTCCCAAATAGCTTCCACTAACTGATGGCATTATTTTGCAATTGTGTCGTATAAATGTTGAAAAATGACCCATAAATTTATTTCCTGAAGGCTGTAGTTCAGGCGGGTGTAGTCTTCACACCCTGATGCCAGAACCTTCGTTCTTTTATTACCGATAAAAATTGGTCGTAAATGTTTGTTTTTGCAATTGGTCAGCAAATTCAAATGTGCTTTGTTTATACAGACTATTGGAGTCGAATTTTAAAATATTTTGGGGAAGATTATTAAAACAGGAAGTTGTGCTATGCTTTGTCAGTGGCCCAGATTACATGCCTCAGACTATATTAATGAGGATCTTGCATGAATTTCTAATTGCTTGAAAATCTTGTTAAAGGTATACCAGACACCATTAATTACAATTAAATTAAAGGAAATATCGATTAGCTCGAGCTCACTCAGGACCAAACTTTTAAATAAAGTTTTAGTGATTAGGATTTATTGCAGTTATTAATATCTGTTCATTTTTTGTTTTAGGTGTGAAAAGTTACAATGGTGTAGCGTCAGTAACGTGAGCAAATTTTTTATAAATGGCTTTGTTTTTTCCTCTTTGAAAATATCTTTTGAAGTACCGGCGTTACACAGAACAATATTGTTCCATAGTGAGTGAGTAGGTATTTTTTAAAGTTATATAGAAATTTGCTTACGTATATTTGAGTCTTTCCCGCCTCATCTATAATCATTAATCATTTACCGCCTACTAGCTTGTGGTCGGGAAATTGTGACGTAGAGCATAAATAACCCACGTTGAAAGTCTTGAAACTTTAACTTCACCTTTCAACATCTTATTGCAAATGGCATGCAATCGTTACGCGATCAGAAAATGATAATTAAGGGTCTTGGATTCAATAGAATTTGAGTTATTCTATTTGTTAGGTAGCAGGTGGCGATGTAATATTTTAAATTTGTTTTATAACCTGTTTTGCAAACTGGTTAAGGGGTAACAGGATTTATGGGAATTTTGTTGGAGTTAATGGTAACCTAGTTACGCGTGCGGGGAGGCCGGTTATAAGGTTAATCTGGAAATCAGCGTTTTTGATTGAAATTATTTGATCATACACATCAAACTATATAAACAGTTAGGGGTTGGGTTTGAAGGGTTTCTTTTCAGTGTCTCTCTTTACAGTCGGATTTTATCGGCAATGAAATTATATCGGTGCTTAGTTGTAAAATATTTTTGTGATACATTAAAACTTTTTTTGAAAGCACAATGAAATGTTGAAAGAGTTGTAAACATCTTGAAATCCGTAATTAAATTTGTAATTGTTATTTGCCAAACAAAAACTGAAGTGAGAGACACAATTAAGTTTCTGCTTTATTTTTATACATCATTATTAAATGTTTTAAATGCTTGAATAAAACGAGATTGTGATGTAGAGGACGATAAAACATATTCTACAGAATAGGCTAGGGACGCGAATTGTCGGTGTGCACCAACTGTAACGGATTTATGCGAGAATTTCCAAATATCTGCCTACTAACAAACTCTAATTTATGACTCCCTATTTGCCTACTGTTAAATGAGAAACCAGTACAAACAATCGAATCCTGTTTCTTACTTTAATTCTTTCTTCTATTCTGTCTGCCGTTAGACCCCCTTTCTGACAACTCCAGATCATTTCAACTTCACTCAATTATTTAAGTTACGCTTCTACATTGCTTCTCACTCCATAAACGCGGCCTTTGTTTAAAACTTAAATAAAATAAAATACCGCTTTTCCAACAGCATACTTTTATCAGATAACCTAAATCTGCATTCAGACGAAACACTCCAACTATCTACTCCTTTTATAACACTTAACGATTCAAAACTCTTTAACAGTTCGCAAATTAAAAAGTCTTTCCTGCTTACATGAGCTTTTATTTCGCTGCTTCAGTCTCCCAATGCTTACTGCCATGGAGGCGTATTTCACTTGTTTCATTTTCTACATCACATTCAAATTCCCTTCTATGGTGATTAAATAACAATCTTGCACATCTTGCACCACTGATAACATTAAATATCAATTTCTATCCCCCCAAGATGCAAGGATTTAACATAATTAAGACTGTCTCTCGGTTTGGTTTAATATTAATGACGCGCTTAATTTTTGATTTTGGTATGGTTTTAGTAAGTGTTACAGTCAACCAACCTATTGTTTGTAATTACAACTGCTGGGAACGAGCATTAATAAATTTATCGAGAACCTTGCGACTTTATTAATATTCTGTTAATTGCACCATTTGGCAAATGTAAGATAGTTGCGGTTAAAATTGGATGTTAGTTGAATTAGAAACGTATAAGCGTTGTTTAAACAGCAATTGGAATTTGATTTCAGTTTCATTTGACGTCAATCGGTGTCGAAAACAATTATTACACAAGATCAAAGTAGAACTTATCGTTGTTGCGTTTATTAAACGGGGAGTCTGTGAGCGATATTTCAATCGGAACAATGTTTTAATTGGGAGTATAACGATTACATTGTCGGTGTCAATGTCGCTTTACACAATTTACACCTGGAATACAAAGAAACAATGTTTGCAATTTGATTTGACTTTGTGTTTAAATTTCAATAGCAGATTTGAGCGACTATAAAGACGCAGTCGTCAAAGGGGATTTTTAACAAATTTTTTACCATATCATCCTGTCTGATTCAGTTTAATCGTCGGTAAAAGTGAAATCTGTGGATTAATCGGATATATAGAAAATTCCAAAAAGCTCGAGTTAATAAAACGCTTCAATTGAAAAACATTCAGCCATTCGTCAAAGGCATTAAATCGAACAAGTTGCCCGGTTTAAAAAATAGCTTTTAGCGTCGCGACGTCTTTATTTTATGACGTTTGTATAGTTTTTTCATTGCTTTTTAACGATCATTTAGTTCTAGTCTTCCGCATCGAGAGAATTCAATTATCTTTGTTTGTGCAATAAGTGATGGTCTTTCGACTTGATCACACTGTATAAAGGGGCCCTTTTTCGGTTGTTGGTCACAATTAAAGGTCGGAGTTCCGATATTTATTGGGGTATTATATCGTGAATGTTTAATGGTTTGGTGGTTTTGTGATTGTCGTGGAAAATTGGAAGGAGCTGAGTAGCATAAGATTTGTTAATCGCCGTCCCAAAGCTCCAACAAAACATCTCACTAAATGTTGAAGCATTCATTTGTAACACCACCGTAACCAACAGCGACCCACAAAAACGTCTTAATGTGCTACATTATCTCTAGATATTTAATTGTCTTGTTTCTGCCTGGTAGCTTATTTCAGTAGGTAGATACGTCCTCCCTATACAATTAGCCAGAATAATACAACTTTAAATGCGTTATTTATTCTTAATGAATTCGTAATTAATTATATCTTGTTGCCAGTACCCTGGAGTTTGCATTTTATAATCACTTTCAAAGATACAAATACGGCAGCATTATTCCTCTAATTTGTTCTTTAATTCTGAAACTTTTTCTCCCGAAAAGATATTTTATTTCTTTTATAATTTACGCCGGCTCTTTACCTACATTACGTTTTAATTTATGTGATTTTTCTCGACAATTATAAATCTCGCAGGTATTTTACCTGCTTTTTTACACAGCTTGAAATCTTGATACATTAAAACAAATTGTTACAATTAATAATAATAAACCCGATGTAATAAAGATGAAACTCAAGTTTACAAATATTAGCCAGGACTGCTATTAATATGCATGGAATATATGAAACTGTCGATTAATTCAAAAATATTTGACGCTTGTAATTAAAAAGTGTAGTCGTGTTGTGAATTTTGTCAGACGAAAGCGAACGTTCCAAAAATTTAATTTCGTAAATATCGAACGGCAGCGGATGAATACCTATTTTGTTTTTCCGTTAAGTCTACACCACTTCGGAAGATTCTCACACTGTGTAAAACTCTAAAACGATCAGTAAAAAATGTTGCCCATTTCCTTGTATTTTATGATCTTTACGAACTTCTTACGATTTTTATCGTCAGTTAAATATAAAAAAATGATACAGTTAAAGTAATAAAAGATCTCCAGTTTCCACACACTTTTCCAATATCTTTTTCTTAACGTATGATTCTATTCTAAACTTTCGAAAATTACATAAATCTATGAACAATTCTATACACCATTTACTGAATCAAACAAGCTGTTATAGGACTACGAAAAAAATTTATGAAAATATTATGTATGCATTACCGTGTGAATAGCGCATTGTTTTATTAATAAAACATGGAAACTTCAATTTCATTCACAACTTTTTCTACAAGAATGGAAAAGGTAATTGAAATTTTATTGTTCTGTTTTATATTTTCATGAACGGGTTTCATTGATTAATTAAAAATAGAAATGTTCACCACACACGTAAAGCACTTCATTAATATCTTGGATAATACGGGTCTTTGAGCGTAACCGATATAACTTGACAGATAATATTCAATATTACACATAATTCTGATCATCTTGTTTTGATGTTTGATGTTTGTGCAAGTCATTTCAGTTAACATCGATTTCAATATAAGTTTTGCCTAGAAAAGCAATTCACTATGGAATGTCAATACATGAGCTACTTGGGGCTTAAGAAAAAGTTTATCTCGAAATAATCGAGCGATTTCATTAAGAAACTCCATTTAAATCAGATCAGTAATTACACAAACACAACTTCAACTTAACTGTCTTTAATAAAGTATATATTAATTGAATTTTTTCTAAAGAAGTTTCTGTTTAGTTTTTTGAATTGTTTTACCCAACTCTTAACTGAAATATTGGAAAAGTTCTTTACAATGTGCTTCAGTTTTATTCATACGAACTATCTTTCTCGATTTCGTACTGGAATTAAATGACATCGTTTTTAGCTCCCTATTTAAACAGTTTAAACAAAGAGAGCAATTACAATTTTTCAAATTCAAGTTTAAAGTGCCAGCTTTAATTGCACAAACTATTAACTGCACTGAGGTTAAATGAAACAGGGAGATTTCACATAAGTTCGTGAAAAATATTTTATTTACGTCCAGGTGTCTAACATAGAAAATTGTTTTGACGGCAATCACAGACGTTTCCTGGGTTATTTCCGGTGTCCTCCATCTCGCATTTCGGTAGGTAATATAAAGTGAAGTGCCTACAGTGAATCAGTACACTAAAACAACACGTAACGTCTTGCATTATTTATCTCTTATATTTTTCAAATTGAGATGTAATTATTTCATGTTTTTTCTTATTAATATTTGAGATGGTGGAATGCCATGAACGTAAATGCATCCTGTAAATAAAATATTGTCTTGTATTATGTGGAATTCCGAGATCGTGACATTTTTCAAGAATGTATCGATAAATTTAATTTTGAGGCAAAACAATTCTTCACTGCCTGCGAGATTCACCAGCATGTAATCCTGATTATTAAAAATAAACCGCAGACTAAAATGGAAATTTTTATTAAGAACAAGATTTGTGAGATGTTACGGAAGTTGAGTTATTTATCGGGCCAATTACAAATTTAGATTCTATTTGAGATAGTGCAAAATCGTGCAATTCGATTCTGGGAGAATTTTCTTTGTCACCTTTTGATTGTACGTCTGGAGAGGTGTCTTTCCTTTCAGATATCTGCATGTACACGGTATGCAACTTTGAAAGCTTTCGACAGGTTCTAAATGCGTTTTATATTTGCCGTTTCAGATCAGTTCAGAGTAAAAGTTTAGAGTCAAGCCTCGGCAGTTTGACTCCTCGTTTTGTATACCGTTCAGGAGAAAATCATTTAACAATTTCCTTTGTAAATGGTGATACTAAGATCGCCACGCTGAGGAATCTTCGGCCATACTGCATGCAAATTTAAGTTCGTTGACAATAATGGAATATTCAGCAAGAGTGAACAGTCAACAAAGTCAGCGAGCAGAATACCTGAGTTGTTAATTCAGCATTTTTGATGATTTACCGTACTGAAAAATGTGATTTGTTTAAAAATTTAATTGAATTGGGTCCCGCAGCCTAATCCGATTTTTCGGAATGGTTGTTGTATTGATGAAAACGTTTTTCATCTGATGGTATTGCTTCGAAATACCGAGTTATAAAAACTTATGTGCAATAGAGGGGTCCATCGAAGCTTTAACTATGTTTATTACGCTGACAAAAAAGGGAATTATAATGGCGCTTTGCTCCATATCAAAACTACAATCGAGCGTTCATGCAAATGTCGCAAAAAATGTCACAATTAACATACCTTTAAATTAGTTTATCAAAAATTGATGGTTTAAATCTCCTATTTCCTGTGTAGATGCATTATTAATGTTTGTGTAATTTGCATAAAACGCAGAATCGAACATCCGCCGCGTCTACATAAATTCCCAAAAAAACGTCAAAATAGAATTTATTGCTGGATATGTAAAAAGGTTTTTTTTCAAATCTCTGAATTATAAATAAAGTCTGTAGCGTTTGAATACGCTTCGATATGCTTAATAGAACATGAAATAGTCGCAACATTTTATTCCTTGAAACTACGGATGCATAATTTAGTACACACCCAAATAACAGTCTTCTAATGTAAGGTACGCTCACGTATTTGTCTTGTTAGAAAATGTAACAATGTTAACATAGTTAGTACAAAACTGTTTTGTTTGATACAATTCCAAATATGTGCAAGCTGTTTTATATTAAAACTTGATAGGAATAACATTCCATGGTTACGTTACGAATTATCTCCTATTATGCAGTGCATCAAAACACCGCACTAACCACAGACAGTCTATTATATTGCAAATTCCCCTAAATTGATCCTTTTTATTTTGGAAATTACCTACATGTAGTTACGTGAGCGATCACAAGATCAAAGATCTTCTAAATGTCTTTCATAATGTTGTTAGTATCATGCTACATACACGAGGCAAATATGTGCTGAAATATGCATTAAATGCACCAGAGTTAGAGTCATCACCGCCTGGGGGTCTATTAGGATGAGCATTTCCGAGACTTATCGCTTGCATTGTCTGGACTTTTCAAGATCTTGCTCGTTTCCGTTTGAGGTATTTTGAGAAAAAGTAGGAAATTTCGGCTGTGTTTGTACATTTTTATTAGCACTTTTCCTATGCACGATCGTTTCTTATTACGGTAAAATACACAGCGAGGGATAGACAGATGAGTAATGTCAGTATGATAGCCCGAAGTCAGTTGAGGGCGATGTGACAGTGGACATTGATGAATGTGTCACAGATTGGCGCGGTTTTAGCGGAATTAGTCACACTAGACCCACCCACAGGTGTTTTCGGTATCGGAGGATTTATTTCAATAGAGGCGGCCTCATTAAAAAGTCGTTATTAGTACGGGGGAAAGAATCGCACTAAAGTACTATCCATGAGAAATATTTCCTGCAGCGGTTCTAACAACACAATAAACCACACTTTTTTCTATTTGTTTAGGTTAAAGTATTGTTACAGAAGCTCCATTGTGTGTTTTATTCCTAGATTCGAATAGTTTGCTGTTAGATATCTTGTTATAAAGCCTTTGTGTAATATTTTCAGGTGTTCTTCGCGCAGATATTGAAAGTTTAACTTTTATTCGGATTTAAATAATGTGTTCCCCGGGTGTGCAAAACAATTCAGGTGACGTCTACCTGGATATGATGAGGATAAAATCGGCTCGATAGTCAAGTTGAAGCGTTTTATCGTCATTTGATTTACTGTTAAGACATGTTGTATAAATAATATGAACAATTCTTGGTTTATTCGATAATAAATTGCTTCGGAACAGGCAAACGATAGCGATGATTATCTATAATCAAGCGAGTTTACCATAGGGTATTCAGTTTTGGCAAACTTGCAATAATCAATCATTGTGGAGCTAAATCAGTATTTGACACCTACGATTTTGTGAACAATACCTAAAATTTGAAATTAATTGGCCTTTGCAACACTTCAAAGACTTTTACGCATAGCTAAATTTATTTCGTCTAAGCCAAACTGGACCGTTGAGAATTTTTAAAGCGATTCCACGCCACGCTACTTTGTTTCATTTTAATTACACTCAACATTTCAATAATAATTAGTAAAGTCTCAATACGCCCATTTCAACTGTAATTAAATGCCAACTGGTTGAATCCGACGCTCTCGACTTGACTTTTCTATATTTTAACGTTCGAAGTACTTTGAAAGCGAAACTTTAATAATATAGGGAAAAAGTTAAATATTATTCTTTCATTTTTTATAGCGCACAGATGCCTCCACAGGGTGTTTTAAAATTCAATTCGTGGTTTTAATTTAACCACAAACTGAAGGTTCTAATTAGTTCAATTTCCTTTTACATTTTCTAAAACTGATAATGACGTGTTGTGATATTTGGAAAGCACTCTGTGCGCCTCTCTGCTTTGTAGGTAGAACGGAATCATTTTTATATATTCGCTCGATATTTGATCGGATGGCATGTATCTAATTATTTTTGTTTTGTGCGCATTCACTCTTTTTACAAAATTTAATTAATCAAACGTTGATTTTTAAGTTAATGATTTTGAGATTATTAAATGTTAAGTGGATTATATTGTTATTCAAATAGATTTTTGGTAATGCCTGGCAATAATAAATAAACATTTGAAAATTTGTTCAATATTCAGTAGTATAACGTGGACACACTAATTTTACATCGAAATTTAGTTATGCGTTCTGCACAAATGATGCCTGAGGATATTGAATTATATTTCCATAGCAAATGTGAAAAGTGCTATTTATCATCAGAAAACCAGAGGAATTTCAACAGAGCAGCTGTATGGAGATAAAAGTTTGTAAACCTATGGTAGAATTATATGCAAATAAACAAGCAACGGATATTTGTTGATTAACAAAAAACATTGTATTTTTTTAATAGTGTCACTTTGGTTGCGAGAAATTTGTATTTGAATAAATGACAATGAGACAATAAGTGGTTCGTGTTTTATTTCAACTACAAGAGACACCGAATGAGATGTATGTTATATTCATCATTACCCTTCAAGTTGAAAAAGCAAAACATGGAAAAACGTTTAAAAGAAAACAAGAAGCGCCATACAATTTACTCGAAAATGGTGTTTACATTTTAAAAAACAATACGAGGTCTAGAATGCATGTCAATTTATTCAAGAAACGGAAGTTCAATGTTTTGTTGTGTCAAAGGTATACATCTTTGATGTTTTTCTTCACTCATCAATAATACTCGAATTTTCATTTGTAATTTGAAATTTCGATCGTTCTGGAAATTTATTCATTCATTATTGGAACACAAGGGCTCAAGTGAAATTTTCACGGAAACTTCTAATTTTATTTAAAAGGGCAGGAAACAAAAATCAAAAAGTTCGTTCAGTCATTAGCTGGATTAATGATGATTCATGAATAACGTAAAACTTACTTGGAATATGTACACCGGATGCTTTTGTATTATCTCTACCTCCACAAATTGGAAGTAGGTAGAACTTCCACTGCATAAAGATTTTCGCCGTGTTATCCGAAATTTTCAGTTTTAACTTGATCTAATTAAAATTCAACGCTTTTTAAGTATTATAAGAACTCATAAATAAGAACAGAAGCGGAGGGAACACGAAAAAAGGTAAATCTTTCTTTTTAATTAGTACCGTCTTCACTTAAAAGTGCAATAACTAACCAGCTTTGTGATAAAAATTTATTCCCGCTTTCAAATTAAATATAAAAGATGTGTTTAACGTTGCTTTTTTCAACCTGTTAAATTATTTCAAACAAATACAAATGGCTGAAGGCGCGTTGATTGCCGAGCGAGATATAATTTGATATTAAATTCATTTTTCAAAATATAAATATTTCAGATGCGAAATAATTTAAATGAAGGAAATATGCAGGCCTATAATTCATGTTTCCGCATTTCCCGTGACCATTATCGAAATTTTTCGCTCGATATCAAAATATTTGAACGTATATATTTAATAAAATTACAAGTAAACTTTGTTGCCGTAAATGTGAAAACACACAAAGAGTGGGAATCCTTTCAACCTTTTTCCGGATTCGAAATGTTTGTAACTCCGCACTGGAAGCTACAGAACATTACAAATAAAAGAAATTCTAGACATATAGTGGACGATAACGCAGGGATCGATATAAAAAGAATGGCAGTAAATGTAAATGTGTGGGGAGGACTGAAAGCTGGGGTTGTTGAAGCATTAAAATCAAAGAAGACCTACCTGCCCTCCGGAAATTCTAACAAACAGTTCTTGTTTTTATGTTTTTTAAATAGTCGAGACTTAGCAAAAGCGCTCTTTCTATGGTTTAAATATGTCTTGTGGAATTATCTTTTCGGACCGTGTGTGCTGAAGTAGTTTCAAGAATCTCATCATGAACCCTAGTCGTGCTTAAGCAAAGCTGCTGACAAGTGGAAGAGTTGCTTTCAGTTTATACTACGGCATCGAAAAACATGAGGCTGAAAAACTTATGCACTATAATATCCAGAGATTCACGAATTGAAGCTCTATTTTTATTTCACTTTGTGCTTTAGAATTATTACGAGAAGCTGAGGAAATGAAGTCGCGAGTTTATGTCGCTATCTCCACTACTTGATTTATTAAATTATCTCGTCTTGATTAAAAATTAATAGAAACTGCTTTATTATTTGAATCTTTCAACGCCGACAGTTATTATAAGCCAATGCTGACTTGACGCCACTGTAAAATAGGACAGGTCTTGATCCAATCAAGCTCTTTATTGCAGTGGAAATGTTGAAATGGGCACTTTACGTTTTTTCAGACTCCTTAATGTCATCGTAAATTAAAGTCAGAAATTGTGACATGACATTTATGCTTTTATAATATATTTATTTACGTTATTATCGCTACTTTCTGTTCTGCAATTTATTTTTTTAATAACCTTTTACCTCCAGAACATTTCCAGCGTCATTACAACATGTAAAGATTTCCAAATAAATAAGAGAAGTCGGAAAAGTGTCGTGCTGGTAAATATTTCTTGGCTCGATTTTACCCTATAAAGCGTGTTTATCGCCGATAAGAACGATTTATTATTTTCTGATGGCGAACAGTTATACAGGTTTTATTAATTTATCTCTCGAAACTGGGGAGAATTATGCATACCTTATTTGGCTCAATCTTTCAAATAAGTTTGCATCAAAAAGCGCCAACCGATTATTTGATTATTTCCATTTTAATGTATGTCATCCGATCGTATCTTTGAGCTTTGAAACTTTTACGTATCATATACTAGATTTCAGGCTTAGAACCGAGTTTTTGTTTGTGCTTTAGGGATGAGTTAGTACGGAAGAAATTTAATTGAATTAGTTTGATTATAGAATGAAATAATGTCGCACAAAGGATTGAAAAATGGTATTTTTTGTTAGCAGCTCGCTTATGAAATGAAAGGTTTTGTGCAAATATTGATATCTCTTGACTTTTTTAGTATTGGCGTACGTTATATACGAATAAAGGTCCATGTCTTGTATTCTATTGAAATAAAGTTGAATGCGCCTTCAATAAAACGGGACACTCGGAAAAAATCTTCGATTTATTTCGTCGTAAATTTTCGATACAAAATTGGCAAGTCAATTTGTAATTTCAACCAGTTAATATACGGTTTGGTACATCAAGCCGATTTCTCTCTTCGGCGCACACATAATAATTAACTATGAATTTTAATTTACTGTGAGAGAATAACGATTAGCTATTTTAAAAGCCATTATTGGGAGGATGTGGGTTAAACGTATTCTAATCATTTATAGGACTCACAATGAGGGTGCAGATAAATATAAACATAGACATTATTTTGCATTTCGCTATATATCCCGAGGGTCGTTTGAAATATTCAAATTTCTCACGCAGACCTCGCCTGTTCTATTTTTGAAACTTAAAGATGTTATTGGTCAAACTGTCAAACACAAATCTTTAGGCAAGCACGACAAAAGTTATCCATTGCTGGAACTGTGGTGTTGAAAAAACGTATGGAGTGTTATTTGGGAGAGTGTCTTAGCATGTTGTAGTTGCATTAAAGCAGGGAGGAAACACAGAAGACAAAAAGAAAAAGGGCTTAAATTAAATTCGTTAAGATTAATCATGTAATTATTTACAGAGTCGGGAAGCGTATTTCACTGTGTATCTGGACACAGAAGTACAAGCAAAGTTGTAGATTATCCTGTAGTACGAGAAATATATATACACATGTAAGATTTCATTTCGTATGCAAAGCGTTGTGTATGGAATTGTAGCCGACACACCACTGCTGGACGGAAATGGATTTTACATAAACTAATTTTCTTTAGCCCAAAATTATTGCTGTTTGGTTAAATTTGTGAAAATTGAAATTTTGCGTTGAATAATTAAACAAGACCACGAACGAGGTTTCTTCCACATCTAGTCGTTTTGTTATAAGTTTCCATTTTAAGTTCTCTTCAAGCTAGCAAATTTAACGGACCTCCTTTTGTTCAATAGATCGTTTGATGTTTTAGTTGTTTGTTTTTTTCCTCCTCTCATCTCTCTTCTTTTCGTAAATCAAGCGAAGGCGGCAACAATGTTAACGCTAACAAAGTGGCTTGTGCTGAGATCAACTAGGCGTTTTTGAGAATTTCAGATCTTGGGGAGCAAATTGAATAGTTAGATCTGCGCATAGATCACAGGGTAACTTAGTTTGCAGCTTTCAATTTATAATGTTCCGTCGAGGGAATTTAATTTGATATTATGTATGCAAATATATGAGTAATGTTGGGGTTACATGTAAATGTAAATAATTTGGTTGAATGTAATTACAGGACAAATAATACGTTACGCAAATGGATGCGCTTATTTGGGTTTGTCACCAAAGATGTTTACACATCTCCTGATATATCATTCCTGCTGGGAATTTTCATTGGCGTTTTTTGCAATTAACGATAATTCGCTTTTTGTATGGTTAATGAGGGGCATCCAGCGTTTTATATTTTTTGCGTTATTCGTCTCATAATAATAATCGATTTCTTTTATAAATGAAGACATCAATGCCGATGTTTTATGTAACGATATCAATCTCTACCGTAGGGAACGTTTCCTTAAGGGAAGTAAAAGTATCATCTGTCTTAAATCTTAATGTTCGAGTCAGCTATATAAGAATGAAAAATGTTGCTCTGAAATTTCCACCGTCTAAATTTCAAATTATAATAATTACGGAGCTTAAAGTAGTATTTCAGTTAATTTAATGTTTCAAATTACAAGAAGTATGTTCCGTTAGTTCATAAAATATTGAAATTAGAAGCTTACGAAATATCATTTGGGAAATTCTTTATCCTATGATAAAGATGCTTTTACGAAGGTTGTGCATAGAAATTGTGTCATTGGTGTAATATCGCTTGGCTTGAAATTGGTTTGTGGATATTTTACCACTCCTACCATACACTTCTAGGATCTAGAGAACTAGAAATTTACATATTGAGTGATGAAAAGTCAACTGTGTAAAATCATTATAAGACATATTCAGTATTCAGCAGACGCATCTTGGGTCTGTTTTAATTTGGAAGTAAGATGTGAATCACGCAGCAGATTTCAGCAGTCTGAACTAGTATATACAACACACCTCCTTGGAAGATTATTTCTTGATTTTCATAAATTGAAAATAACCTGAATCAGAAACCAAGTTTCGATAAGCTCTTAAGTTGATTATTTTACATTTAGACGTCAGGAAAGCTTCGAATTTAAAAGCTAGAAATAGAAAGGATTTTCTTCGTCTGGTGTGTAGAATATCAAAATTTATCTTGACAGCTGTACGATTCAATTAAAGACACTCTGAGCGAAATATATCAAAGGCTTATGTCAGTGAAATTGGTGTTGAAATTGGATAACTTACAAGAAGAGGAATCGCAAGGTAGCTAGTGTGTCAGGTATAGTCTGAGTGTTTGCAGCGAGCTCTTGTAACTCAAGATTCACTTTCATTTAATCGGTTTAACAATTGTGATTAGCCTTGGAATATTTTTATTTGTGGAGTCTAGACTGGTTGAAAGTTTCATCCAAGTTTAAGAAGGTGTAGATAATAATAATTACAAAGTAAGTTATTGTTAGGAACTAGTTGCTTACATCTCTATAGTAAAGATAACATTCAACAATTTGCATTCCACCGTCACATGCATGTTTGCATTTTATGTTCTTATCTGCAGTTTGTGTTTTAGTATTTTTTTACGATACAGTTTATTTCAATATTCGAATTGCATGAAAGCTTCTTATTGTGCATAACGAGGAATTCCGTGTGATATAGATAGTCGATCGTTAACAACATATTTTATGGCAGAATTCTGGAATAAAATATTAAATTTTTTAATGAAGGATATTATCGCCGGTTACTTCTGCTTGTTAGTGCCGTTTCAAACTCTCGTATTTCTTCTAAAGTATTTTCGCAATTTAAATATAGCCATTGCTAATATTTATTTTTATTGGGGAAACTTCTCGAATAAGATAGCTCGTTATTTTCCTTGAGGAATTGATACAAGTGACGGAATGTGGTATGCTTAATTAATCAACTGAAACTAATCCACTTTTTAATAATTTATTACTCCTGAAAGTTTCAAGTAATGTGATATTCAAAGTTTGGAGAATTTTGTAAATACAGCTCGGACGGATAAAAAAATGTAAAGCGTTTGGCAAGGAAAGACGAGTTTGCTCTAGATGGAGGCCGAGTCTCGAGAGGAAAACTTTATTAAAATATTGGGTATACGTATTATTTTCCAGTTAATTTAGCCGAGTTTAAATTTGATTGTGGATGGAGGTGTTTAATTAAAACAGTGCGTTATTTGCACTGTTCGCGAAAGAAAAGTTTCGGGATATGCGTGTCATAGAAGAGTGGGTTTTCGATTCGTGTGTTGCGGAGCAGAGAACGAAATTATCTGAAATTGCATGAATTGTATTTATTAATACATCGCTGTCAGAACGGTTGTTTCGTGTGAATGTTGAGGAATGGCGGGTGTCTGGTTTGCGATTGTTATGAAATGTTGGACATATTTGTTATTGTAGCATGATCCGGCAGGGCAAAGCGAGGTGTAAAATGCGTTCAGTGGTCAAAGCTGTCAGGTGTTCAAGGTGGCAGAATGTGTATCTGCCAATACCTCCCCATTTGCTCCGATTGGCAAAGACAGTGGCCAGATGTGTAGATAGCTGGACACGCAAAGCAAAATCGGTGAATGCTTTTGATTGGTGTCTTTTGTTTGTTTGTTTTATGGTTAAACGATTGTATAATAATTCCAAAATTCATGTGAGGATTGCCAATTTGAATACTATTTGCGGTTATGTTGTGTGTTATGAAATCAAATGCAGCATTCAGCATCACATACCCATCACTGCTTTAATGTGGTTGCTATAGGAGGTGGTATATCGGAAAGTTCAGTTGAACGTTTAAAATTCATAATTTACGATTCTGTCATATTTGCAGTTTGTTGCAATGTTTCACGCCAGTTTCATTAAGTACGTTTTTAATAGTGCCATATTGTAAGTGTTGTCATATTCACTTTGCTAGTCGGGAATATAAGTTCGTTAAGTGTCATGGCCGCGTTCCAAGACTCGCTTGGAGACTAGAGAAATGAACTCTTTACATATTAGGGTGAAATTAAACAACACACATATTACAATACAATGTTCTTTGTCTCCTTCTGTCTTCTCTCGGGGTTTCTTGGGCCCGTACGTGACCAAATTATCGCGGAAATTACTGAAATGAAAATTGAGTTTAGATCGACGGAATTTCACCAAACGCTACTAGGTTCGCTTTGAGACACTTATTGCATCGGTGTTGTTACGTTTACTCTTGGTTTACAAGTTCGATTGTAATTATAATTAGGAAATATGCGCGCTCTATTTATTTTAACCCAGTTAACTAAAGGAGAGATGAGTTCATCAAGGTTTACTAAATATTACCGAAGAACCACACCATAGGAATATTAGTTTAATGACAGGTCGGTAGTGCTGCACTATATAAATATTGAAACAATAATCAAACGCGGCATTAAAACAACTAAGCAATTCAGCAAAATCGTGTGCTTTCAATATAGCTAAATGGCGCTTTACCTGCTCTTTACTAATGGTAATGTTTATCGAAAAAGGAAAAAATTAACAGCTTACAGACATTACTACACTGCATTAGCCAGTCGTTAACTCAGAATCAACCGAACAAATACACATTTTATATGTTTATGTAAATGATGCTTATCATTTGCTTCATCGACAAAATTGTGGCAATAGCAGCAGATTGTAGCAATAATTTGTCGTCTTTTTGCTTCAAGTTATTCATTTGGTTTTAAAACTTCATTGTGTTTCGAGCTATTGTACGCTTTGTTTTCTTTTCCTGAACTCTAATCAGGATATGCTAAATACACGAAATACGCCAGCACTGCTATTGAACAACACAACTCAGAGAGGAAGGTGGATGTCGTCACATGGTCCAGGAATCCATCGTCTTTGGAACCATTATTCACTGCCACGTGCATTTATGAATAATGCATAGCAATAACACTAAAATGTCATTAATTAAATACAATAGTTTATGATTATCTCATAAGCTCGTAACCGGTATGCTATCGGAATTTAAATGATTTCGATGGCTAATGAATTATTTATCAATTTTGACTAATGGACAATTCTGCCTATTTTTAGTATACGTCACAAGGATTACTTGTTAAATTCAGTTTTAAAGTTGTGCAGTTTTTGAGATTAGCATCGTTGGTTAAATATTGACGCAGTGCTAAGTGCAGTCTTACATGTTCATCGTAAAGTTTTATCACAGTAATGCTGCTTCATTTTTTATAACGTGCAATTTTTTAATATGGTAACGGGACTGTGGGTGCCAATACACTTTAATCTATACAGGACCGTGGAGACTTTTCTCATACGTTTGGGGCCATTATTCCATACTTTTGCTTTACCATACTTTTTATGGCAGTGCAATAATCAATATATCATGTTAAACCTCGAGAACTTTCACTTGAAATAGGTTTGTGCGTCTATCATATAAATAAGGCACTCCTTTTTACATTTTCACATTTTTGATGCTGGAGTTGGAAGAAATTGAAATTTAAGTAGAACTGGGGACATTTTAAGCCCAGTTTTCAAAAATGAAATAATTGTTAGTTGGGTCAAATTTAATACGTAATTATTTATTTCAGTGTTATTTGCTGCAGTTAATTAAATCTGTGGAACGGTTTAATTAGATTTTTCTTTATAAAATAATTTGATTCACTAATAATTTAGCTAATTTAAACAATGTACTTAATAAAATGCGATTAAATCATGACTGTTATGAGCCTGTGGTAAATTTAAATATTTAATGGCCATTCTTTTGTATAATTTGCGCAAAATAGTGTATGTGGTAAATTCAAATTTGTTGAAAAACAGGTCGGTATAGGTGTATGAAGAGATTTGAGGGGTTTGTGTACCTAAAATGTATTTGCATAGCGTTATGGAGGAAGTTTCACTTAACAACATGTTGCATTAATGACAAGAAGGGTTAATTAATTGCCGTTCTTGTGTAAGGTTTTAAACGAATTTTAAAAAATTGAGTTGGGTGTTTGCGGTTTATAATCCCGAGTTGAGGAATGCGTATTAAGATGAAAGAGGGTTGGCGTCAGCAGCGTCATCGTCAGCAATATGGAGAGGAGGTGAACGTTAATGGCGATATTGCGCCATGTCTGTCGCACACAAAACAAGTGTTTCAACGCTTGGTCATTAAATGTAATTAAATTTCCATATGGAAATGTAACTCAAACAGATAGCGAATAAAATAAACTTGGTAATATGTAAATTATTGAAATCGATCAAACTAATGCGAACCATGTTCAGATGTTTATCATAATAACATTGTAAAAGCATGCTTGCATGTCCCTTTATAATTTGCAGGTATAGTGTAGATCCGATCAGGGACTGGATGGAAAACTGCACGGCTAAGATAAAATAGACTAGAGTGGTGGTTATACAACAGTAAAACTGTCGTCCTTCAGCTGAGATATTGTACTGAAATGCAAGTTATATCCCCTGACGATGTCTTTCATTACTTTTAAGTGTAAAATCGCCGAGCGTCGATTAAAATTAGTTCAATTCTTTGACACTTGAGGACTAATTTTAACTCTTCTAATAACCCTCTGGATATTCATTAATATCGTCGACTAATTTTACTTCCATTTGGAAATTTAAGCGAAGGTTGCACTCGAGTTTTGTCTTTTCGCGACATTATTCCAGATTTTCTAGCATTTAAAATAAGGCAGTGTGTTAATAATGCAACGCTTTTGAAAGCTCACTTTATTACTTTATTCACTTTAATAAGTAATGTTTAATCATTTATGCATTATTTAACATTGGCTCTCGTCTAGGGGAAGCACTTCCTGTATTTCTCACAAACACTTATTGAATAACAAACTAATGAAATCATTTTGAGTACTCGTGTTATATTTTATTACAACTTCACTTAAGACTAAATTTCCCTACCGTTTATTAAACTCACTTTTCACAAAACAGGAATCATACTTTATTACCCGAACACAGATACATCAATTTACATAAAACGTATTTCACCACTTGATTTAATTCCATTATTGCCCAATTTTTTGTTTCGAAGGGAAAAAGTATGTGTAATTTACTTTTCCCACTTCTCCAGTGTTAGTTTCGTGCTATTTAGCCATTCGCCTGATTGGGGTCAATACCGGAAAGAATCTTGCAGCCAAGATAGCAAAAACGATGATCAAATCTACTGCGGGTTGATGTAAATGTGCCAAATAGGCGTGTGATTTTTTGACGAAGAAAGAAAGGTCCACTGTGCACCCAAACCGAATCACTTGGTTTGTCTTATCGATCACAATTTAGCATGACAAAGATGTAACGATGTGTGTTATTTTGTAGTTTTTGTTGTTGTCGTGGATAGTTTCCCGGCTTTCGAACGTGACGACAGCGTAAAATTTTTGTTCGTACTGGTTTGTTCTCTTTTTTTACTTTGATTGAAACGTCTACATTCTTCAATTCTCTGAAAGTGAAATTCTGTCTTACTCGTACAAACCGAAAATCCCGACTATGATCCATAATTCATCAGTAAATATTTCAGATAGAAAATTCCCGTCAAAAGAGTCTAAATAAATTGTGCAAATCAAATCGAGTTGATAAACGATGAAGCAATTTTTTTATTCGTCTCATCTATCATTCCAGCAATTGATGTCGTTTACGCTAATTAAACGTCCAGTTCCCACATCATTTAAATATTTTTTTCGCTATTATTAGCGCTTCCTTATTAATGGCGGTAGTAAATAGCGCAACAGTGTCTCCAGTTGATAAATATAAAAGTTCAATAATCAGAAACGAATAAAGATTATGTATTTTGTATCGTGTTGAGATATTCCGCTGATAAGCTACACGCCATGATATTTCTAATCCTGTTCTTATGACATTAAGATTTTGACTTGAACGTCGTGTGGCGAAATAGATAGAGTTGAAATAAAGCCAATTAGAGATTCTAAATGTCATGAATATTTTTCTTGACAAAGCACATCGCTATAAAAGCTTTTAGACAGCTTTGGCTTCGTATGAATCACAGTTCAATTAAAACAGAATTGTTTAAAATATTGCATGTGTGTAAGTGGTAGGTTTTCCCATTTTCTCAGGAAATGGATAAAAATATTTCCGTTCAGATGTTTGTAATCCCTGTGTGTGGTTATAACAACGCGTACGCCCTAGGGCACCATCCGATAATTTGAGAGCTGACTGGAGGCTATGAAGATATAGAAGACTGGACTAATAGTAAGGAGGGTGCTGCTTTAAAAAGCTTTCCGTTTTTCGGGTTTGGTGATTTAATTTGATAGCGAATGTCACAATTTCGGCATTTCCGAGTTTTCGTCACGAAGATATAAATATGGATGTATGGTAATGTCAAAATATTTGTGTAACTTAATAAGTCACTTGAGTCGTTTTATCATGTACATATTTTTAATGACAAGCCGATTTCCAAATGAAATTGAAATGGAAATGTACGGTGACTTCAAAAATGGGAGCTTGTCATGAATTCAAACACGTGAACCGTAGGTTTCATGTAAAATATGTAAACAAAGAGTAATTATATGGAAAATTGAGTAATTATGGAGAGAACAAGCATTTTTTCGAACGATTGTAACCGGAAATGGGTGTAGCTATAATTTAACTTGATGCGATTTCAGTTGTGTTATCGCTGAAGATCAGATAACTATGTTGTGGCAAAAAGCATAAACACGTAATTGTTTATCCACTAAAAAGTTTGTGACAGCAATTTGATGTAAATTAGTTTTGCAGACTGGGGCAAAAAAGGCAATTATAAACTGTAATGCCGGAACAGAGCGGGATTTGCACATTCGTCGTTGCGCTAAACAATTCACCGGAATATTTATCGAAAGCTGAAGGAAACTTCCTAATGAACGTTTCAGAAAAATGACAAACGCTGATCAGTGAGAATTTTCGCTGCATTAAACTCAACGGTAATAAAGGATAAGCTATTATTTCCATTAGAGAAGAAAGTTGAAAGTAGGAAATGCAAGCGGAATTAGATTTTCCATGATTGATGTAAACAAAATATTTTAGCGTTTAGTGCTTCTAGGTTGGAAGGACTGAAGAGAATTACTCGGATCAGTTGAACAGAAAGCTAATTTCTTAGGAAAGGCGCCGCTTAAATTTTCATGAAGCATGTAATGGACACAAAATTTAATATATTGCTACAAAGTCATACATAATGCAATTTTAAAAGTTCTTTCCTCGTATTATATATAATGAATTACAAATTACATTTCTAAGCGCGATTTTAATTTGGTGTTATTAAGTTAGTCTCTTTAATTGGATATGAAAAAGTACCTACTATCAGGCATTTTATTTTTATAAAAACTCACTCGAACTCGGTAATGGATTATTATTTACAAATTTTTATTGAAAAACTGCACTCCAAATGAAAATTTAACGTCAATATTTATCTTTTTACGAGTTATTTTGACGATACGTATGAATTTACCCAATTACTTTTGAAACCACAACAACAAATGTTGCTTTGAAGTGCGCCAATGTTTGAGTAACTTTTTAATGTTATCGAGATTTTTATTGAAAAACAAAACTGCAATAAATGTAACGAAATTAATTCCTATATCCACCAATTCGAATATCCGTTAAATAACGAAATGTAATCATTTCCCAACAAAGTGTTTTCCATAACTTCGGCCAATTCAATATTTTTTGAATAATCGAGATTTCAGCTGTTAAAAACACGGTGTAGAGATTACATGGATCATCGAAGACTTTTGCAATATAATTATTCATCCAAACATGAATTTTCAGATTACTGTTTGCGGTGTTGGTGTTGGGAAAATGGGGGCCGCGTTATGTGATGTTTTTGTGTATTTCAAAACATATATTAGCCATATCAGGACGTAATTTACTTAATTTAATTTCTGACGGTTTTCATTTAAAGTTGATAAAACGTCAATTTGCATAACATTTGCATGCATTTACCGGTCTCAATATATATTTATTTTTCGCAAAGTTTAATTTTAATGAACTTTTTAGTTCACTTTATTTGTGACAAGAACACTCCATTGCAATGACTTTCAAATAAAGTTCAACAATGCACATAAATTAAACGGCAATTCACAAACAACAATGCAGATATACCCGCCGAAACCGATTCCAACCCCTTCCAACTTGTAAGAATAATTCGGTTTGCAAATCGGCAAATTCGAATTTTTCGGAAAACAAAGCTCCATTATTCATTATATTTAATAATGGTAAATACCTTTGCCGAAGAATTTCCGTGATATTGTTCTGCTCTCACAAAACAATTATGGCGGCATAAAGGCCGTACAATATCAACAATAAAAAGATTTACTTGCAAAATGCCCGCTTTGAACTGGAAAATTAAGATTTGGGTTGTTGTTTTTGACGATAACTAAATGGATATTGTTTTATTGTTTGTTATCTCATCAGTCATCAGAATCAGTGTTAAAGGGCGAATCGTTGATAAGATTAGATATGAGGGCAATTTCGCTATGAGAATGATTTGAATGTCATATCTTTTGTTGTTTTAGTGTTTGCAATCGTAAATCATGTGTAACACGTACTTGATTATCCTTTATCCTTCTTGGAGAGTGTACAGTGTAGCACTGTAAATACTCTTACCCTAATAGAAGTTAAATTAGACGGCATGTCTGGCTATGGGATAAAATTTAGGAACGCCGTTTATGTTTGGGGTAGTTTTGGGCAAATGTTGAAATAATTTGCGATAAACATTTTTGCCGAATATGGATTTGCTTGATGTGGAGTCGTTATCTAATTTTGTGTGTGACGAGCGCGAGAATGATATGGAATTAGACGGCGTAATATCGTAATTTGTGAGTTTCTGTGAATCGTAAAGGGTGTGATATAGAGGCAGTAAGTCGCGCTCAGCGTGCGTCAGATAATAATAGTGAGTAATGGTGATTAAAAATAGTAATTTGTGTTTAGGGCTAATGCGTTGCACCTTTAAATGTAAATTAGCGGTGCTATTGTTAAAGTATGAAGAAGAGATTGAGTCATCAATTACAAAGTATTTAGGAAGAGGAGTTAGACGAAGTTATTATTAGATTTTGAATAAACGTCACAAGAGGATAAGCTGTAACATAACTTGTTTAAAAGTGGAGTAATTTAAGTTTAAGTAGAGTTGTGGAAGGCAGGAGTATTCAGGAAATAAAGCAAATTGATAGGTCGTTTGATACATCCGTCGATAAATACGGTGTTTTAGTGACGTAATCGATGACGAATGGCCTGGGATTCGGGCTGATTTTTCAAGAACGGTTGTTTGAAGCAAGCTGTCGTTAACACTTGAATATTGGGGAGGTATAATCGAGCGCCTCGGGCGGTATATCATCCTACAGAGAAGCGGGCCTAACCTATCCCAGCCATCAATTATAATTCATGCATACGATGAAAATATGTTTATCAAGTTTTAATTAATACGAAGGCGTCGATAAACGATACCGACCGAAACCTGAAAGCGCACACTGAATGGTAACAAGCACCGACTCACGCTCTGCTTCTTAACTTCTCAAGTGAACCCTATGAAAGTTAATAAAAACTTTCCAAATAGTTCCTGACACTATATCCGGGGAATATATGGAGACAAAATATTAAATGTATATTCTGAAAAGTTTCCAACAAACTTAATTAGGAATAAAATGGTAATGCGAAATCACCATTCGCCCCTTGGCTACAAATCAATAACTTTCAACTTGTAATTAAATCAAGTTTTTAATTCACTTTTTAATACACGGATCCTCCCAGCTTATAAATGCCTTCCTCTCATCACAACCGATTTATCGAAAATCTTCTGCTTCTATCAAATTAAGCCCGCAAGAGGCAAAACTTTTTATGAAAAATCAAAATTTTTCGACCAATAATCACACACTTTCTTGGTTTTGCTTATTTAAAAAATAAAATCTTTAGTAATTATAAATCTGAAGACAAGTGACTTTTCAAATGAAAAATGAAGGTTTTTGAAGTTATTACACTCGGAATCCCCAGACTATTTGATCTTAACCAGTGATCGGTCATCAGAGTGTAACGTAGCTTGCAAATCAAATCTGGGAGTGACCTCCAGCACAATGCACGTTGTGTTGACGAATACAAAGACGACGGCAGCCCTGAAAGCTAATTAGGACCGATAGAGAGTATGAAACTTCCGCACTGTCATATTCTTTGCTCGGTTTATTAATATTTATAACTTAATTAAAACCGACTTATTACTATTACAAAACAAACGAGCCGCACGCTTTACGACGACAAAAACTTTTATATTCAATGGACGTGAATCAACGAATTTACATTTCTTTCAAACTTCATAACTTGTTCCATGCAAAAGTCAAATATCGCCGGTGACTTAGTTACCATTCTCTCTTATTTAATGAGGGTCAATACGTAGATCCAACCCTTTATGCCGGGATTTTACCGAAGTTATGAATAATTTTAAATGAGTCCAATTATTTTACTCAAAAGAGTAGTAAGTGACATAAAACTGAGTTTTATATCAAGTCCATCAAGCATTTCCTTTGAAGGATAAAATGATCAGTCACCAAGTTGTTGAAGTTTTAAGTAGTTTACAGATGAGAGTGTTTGATCGAACACATGGACAAAGCACGCACTTTATCTTGCTTCTTGTGTTTCTCATAAAAGTTTATTCTTGCGAGAATTGAGAAATACTTTTTAGCTGTATTGTCAGCGGTATTGTGCATTTCTTTGTAACTTATAATGGAAACAAAAAATTAAATTGCTCATACTTGGTCGGAAACCTTTATTAGTAAATTGCTTCCGGCGCGCTCATAATGATTTTTCGAATATGCAGAGACATTTTTTACTTTGGCTATTTATAACAATATTGTAAATAAACGACGTGACCTTTTATTAATTACCCGTGCAATTTTGCAATGGAAAAATTATTTTTCCTTTGAGTATAACAATGGTGGATGCGCCGGGCGAGAGCTAATCAATAAAAGTTAAATAAATATTTGCAAAAACGAAATAAAAATCACTGTTAGTTTAATTACTATTACTCTTTGTTGTTTCTAATTGTGTTTGTTATAGTTTTCATAAAGTTTTTTGTGCATATTGTCTCCGCTTCAACGAACAATGTTAATTAACACTGATCTTCCCGTAAGGACGTGAAATTTTTATTTAAAAATGTGCTTCGTTTTTATTGAATTGAAGCATTTTTTGATGGAATGCGGCACGGACGATTTTACAAAAAAGTGTGTAAATGATACCTGTCATCTCTTTATGTAGGTTACTGATATTATCAAAGGCGGGGAATTATTATTTTCGCTCGCTTTGTATTTAAAATGAGCTAATATTGGAGACGGTGCGATCGATGTTTGTGATATATATTTTCTAATGACAGGGTTTCGAATATTCACAATATCTGAGCATCGCTTTCCCACATTCCCGTCGCTTTTCGTCTTATTACAAAGCGTGTGAGCTTCACATATACCGGTTAAATGACAATAAAATTAGTTAAATAAAATAAGGGGGAGAGTTATTTTAATTAAATTTTATGATTGATGACTTTTATTAGGTTTTTAATTAAAACGCCAGCTGCCAATGTTCAAATTTATTGGAAGGCAACCGAAACGACGACAATAGTGCGATTGTTTCCTTAAAGAAGACAACAAAATTTCCCTGGAAAAATATCACCTTCCACCCTCGCCTATCGATAAACTAATTTGAGCCAACTGGAGTGATATTATTTGGTAGTTGGCTTGTTAGTTGTTCCTACTATTGTACTTCCAGTTTAAAATGAAACGTTTATTGTGCTATAGACAATTTAACTTGTTTATTGTCAACTTTCACAATTACCACGTCTGCCATATTGTCGAAATTAATATTGAATTAATGTTTCTACATCGCCTAACAACATTTTTATTTAATGTTATTATCCAGGCCATTATCATTTGTGCGCTACAATTTTAAAACAGTTTTAGAAGCAGTTAATGTAAATTCGTTTAATGTTGAAATCAATAGGTGCGTAAAAATTTATAAAGTTAAACAGTAAATGCTTGGAAATATTTAACGAGCAATTAACAAACGTTGAAATATTGCTTGATTTTTTATTTATGAGAATTTTATCGATTTGCTGAAAATTATAATGAGTTTCAAAGCAAAGATAACTTCACTCCTACAAAGATTTGGTAATTTACTGCAGTTGCGTTTAAATTTCGAAAAATTTTTAGTTTGAACTTAATCAGGCGTATTTTATTTTGTTTTTTTTTTGTAAAGTTATGGGACGAATTTTAAAATATTGTTTGCGCCTAGCATCTAGTTTAATTTAAGCATATTAAAAGTGAGATTGGACTGAAAGTTACGGTATAATATTTCACAATTAGGTCGCATCTGCTTGGGCTTGAAGCTAGTTGTAAAAATATCTCCGAGGATTTAGTATTATTAATCTTCACACTAAACCGAAGATAAAATATATTAGTGATGTCTGATGTGATTATAATTGAATTGTATGTCGTAACAGACGATCGCATCGAAAGCACTTAATTTGATTACGTAATCTCTTTCTCTTGATATTTGTGTCATTTATCAAATCGTATCTGATACATTATAGGATTAATATTTAATTTGTGGCTTTTTTAACATGGGGTCTAATTCACTTATTTAATGGAGGAGGCTTTAGCCAAAAATCCGTTTCGTTTTGATGTCGAAGAGGAGGGATTTACCTGAATTAGCGATATTTTGCCTGTACTAACGCACTGGAATAAATGATAGAAAAGCACTACAGAGACATTGCATTGAATAGCTGTTTATAACACAAGGGAATTTGGTTCTTGAAATAGAATAAAAGACCTCCTGTAGTGCATCTAAGTGTTTTCGCAAGTAGTCTCTACAGTATGTAAATAAAAAGGATTATGCTAGTATACCTCATTGGGGAAAAAGTATGTGAATGCGTCTACCCGCCAGAAAAAACTTGGAAACTTTTGCACTATCTCTAATTTTCTTTAGCATGCATACATTATGCATGTGAGTATTAGAAAAACTTTTCACGGAAGACTGCTCTCCAATAAATCTTTTAAGCTGCTGGATTTGTATCTGTTTTGCTCCTGCACTTTAATATTTATTTGCTGGATTTAACTGTACACTTGAAAACAATTTTTCCTTAGCATTTTTGTTTTGAATTAGCAAATAATTACAACGTTTCTTTGCGTATTTTTGTTTACTTGCTGAAATTTTTTATAATTTGAAGTTTCATTACTTAGAGAACTTTTGATTTGAGAGTCTCGCAGACGTTTATTGTGTTTAAGAAATGCTTTTGACGTTATTTAATAAAAAAATGCGCACGGACCAGTGATCAGACTATATTCTTTAACTTGAAAAACTTTTATTTGATTTTATGAAAGAAATTAGGAAAACAATATAAAAGGCAATGTGTCTAAACCATCTGTTTTACCAACGGAAATTTATTTGCAAAATGTATTTTCTTCAAACGCGAAACCGATTCCAACATGAAATAAAGCTTATTTTACTTTATGCTCAAAATGGCAATAAAAATTAATTACTATATATTTGATTTAATTTTTTGGTAAAATTGGTTGATTTGTAAATTTTAACCAGTATTCCGATATCACAATTTTGGTGAATTATTAAACAAATGTAGTATTTAGAAGTAATGGAGTTATAATTAAAGTTGTTAATTAAAATAGTTTATCAAAATAGCGCGTCTGCAAATTTTTGTTTATGAATAATTTAATGTTATTGTGCTGGAATCATGCAAAAATTTTAAACCCGAATTCAAGAAATGTGCAATAATTATTATTGCGTTTGTTGCGGTTTTTGTGGCTAATTAAAATTTTCAGTCAATACCGTTTACATACGATAAGTCAACAATAAAAGTAATGAAATTTATGCACTGCAATTTATAGCAATTCACATGAAAAGAAATTTAATTTGTTTTAATTAAATTTTAGTGTAATCAAAGTTCTTGATTGGTTTTTTTGGTTCGTTCGTTGACGTATAGCAGATATTTGTGAATGGAGCGAGAGAGAAGTTAGTAAATAGGGATTTAAAATTAGTGTAATTAAGGGGTGTGTTACGTTTAATTATTTAAATACGTATGAAGTGAGCAAAGTTTATTTTTGGAATACGGTAGTGTGTGGCGAATAAAATGAATATGCATGAAAAAAGTGGATTTGGTAAACTAGGGTAGCAGTAAACTGGTTATGGCCTTTACGAGCCGTCCAAGTTAAGAGCACGATTGACTGGAGCAATAGAAGCATTTCGAGAACTCCCACAGTTCGCACACACTCTTGTCTGAATCTGGAGAAAGGAAAAACAAGCCGAAGCATAATTGTTCTGACCACTTTTCCCGGGTCGGGGTAAGATGGAAGGAGTCTTTATGGGGGAGCGCAAACAGGACCCCGCCTTACATAAACACCAACTGTGTTTTTGTTTAGACGAAGCTTTACTTTGTCTTCGTTTTTCTTTAGAATTAGGGTTCGAGCTAGCGCCTTGGAGGAAGAGCCAACTTTAGTTTCTTTTAAAGGCAATCGCTTATAACTGGACATTTGTGAGCGAACAAGGACGAATGTCGGTCTTCCGTGCCTTGAATATCGTTCCCGGAACTGGAAATGAAATCTCTTAAACGTGCGCCGAAAACCAATCGCCAATATTTGCAATTAAGTATACCGCCCTCGCTACAAAACGACCGATAGCACATCATAAACACTTTCGCAAACATCGTATTTCTTGCTGGAAACACTTTTTAACTTAAATCCGCACGTGCTTGAAAATTCCTCGATTGCACACGTTTATTACCGTATAAATTTTTAAGTAAATCGCGCTCAACTCGCGTCGAATTCATATGCAAAGCTTTCCCCGGTTTACGGCTTTCAGAGAAACAAAACTCGATCTCTTCCAAACTTTGACACATTCCAATTAAACGGGCTTTCGGGCCACACGGACTATTTTTTGATCGTGTCCCTCCATCAAAATTACCGCACCAATCCGGCGTGTAATCGACATTTTTAAACATCCCTCATTCTCGGTAATTGCATCAAACCAGCAATCTCACCCTCAATTCATCCAATTTTATGCTACGAACCAATAACAACCATTTAACTTTCTTATTTCGAAAATGTCGCCTCACTTTTCAACTTTCCGAGCTAATCTCAACAGAAACCAACAAAAAATATTTATTTAAGCACAACATGATGAATATCAAACGAATAGAAAATCAGTCAGGTCGCCCCCAACACGATTCTATGTGTTGAATATTTAATTTTATTTGATAAATTTGCTTCGCTAGCTGTTTTAATATTCAAACTGCACGAGGGAGCATCGCAAGATTAAAACACTTTTTGAATACCTGGCAATAAATGCTGGGAAAAAACGCGTGCGTTAATAAGAACGAGTTTTATTTACTGTGAAAAGTTTCGAAGTAATTTGGAGTTCTGCTTTCGTAATGGTCAATTTGAAGAGTGGGAGGGCCCGCGATTAAATAATGTTAAACTCGAGAGCAAGCTAAAAAATTAGCGTGTAATGCGAGAGAGTAATTTAGGGTACAAATAATATGTGTAAAGCTGCTGAAATTTCGGACAAACACACACGCAGGTCGCAGTCTCGCAGGAATCGTCACGATCATTTCAGGTTTTAATCACAATAACTGGAACGTTGTCTCATGAAACGCCGAGAAATAAAACGTTTCGTCGCCAACAAAATACAATTTCAGATTTCAGCAACGACCGCCGAAATCGCGTCGGTCTAAATAACAAACGAATCGAGGGCTTTATTTGGATTAATTAAATTTACATTTTATCTAGAAGCTGGAATCCTTCTCTATACACATACTTTTAGATTGCGGACTATACCTGTTTAAAATTCACAAAAGAAACGTAAAAGCTTTTCGGTAGCTCAGCCGTTCGTATAATATACCAATATTTATTTTTGTTTTGTACCGCGCCTGTTCAATAGTTACCATCAAATCCTTAAATCCTGGAGACCACCATGCAGGAACGTAATAAGGGTATTTCGATATCCTTAAGAATCACTGCATAAAACGAATCGCTGAAATATTATCCGAAAGAAAGAAAAATCTTTGCATTACTTCTATTCAAAGCAATGACAATTTTATTCCACGTTTTAGATCTGACCCGAAACGGGATCAATCATTTTAACAATGTTGCACCGCTTTAAGCCAACTCAAATACTCTTAACTTTTACTTTCCGGGAATCAATTTTACGAAAAATGTCAACTACAAGTAATTGCATGGCATGCAATACTTTTTCTCTATTTCGATCGATTTGCCTACAGTTTGCTCCAAATTAAACGTCACTCGAATCTTTCAGATCATGGAATGATTGATTGCATCTGATTAATCATTTCAAATTTATTCAAAAATTTAATCAAGCACTACGAAATAAGTAAATAAATCAATAAATTGGGATATGTTTGAACGACCAGCTTGGAGTTCTATTATGTAATTTTATTCTTTCGTGCTAATTTTTAAATAATGTTGGGTTTTGACGAATTAATCATTAAAGATTATTAGTAGGTAGCATTGCGTGCTTACGAGTCGCGTATAAAAGACTACTAATCTAGTCCTCAATTTACTTTAGAGCTATTTCTTGGTAGTTTTATTTGACGCACCTCTGAATCTAATGGTCGCAATTTTTATTGCTCGAACGGTGTAAATAATAAAATATGTTAGTTTAGAAAATACATTTCTCGCGCTATCGATAGAATAGATCGCGTTTGGCTCATTTTTCTAAATTTGGCGTTCTCTGGTGTATTCCGAGTTGAAGTTTTCAAACAAAAAAATAAGCTGAGGCATTCCTGTCGGTTCCCTGTCGGCTAGCCGGTAACAAAAAAGTTTTCTAGTAGAATTCGGAAGCCCGGAGAGAAGAGTAATTCATTACAGCTTCTTCAGAATGGAAGTAAGAATTATATCAACTGATTTAATCGCCGACCACTCGTCGGATTTTTTGCTTATGTCATCGTAATATTGGAGATAGCCGGAAAATTAATTATCATTTAACTTCATAGAAAGTTCGAACGGAAAAATTACATGACGAAAGCAAAAAGTTGGAAATTTAATAACGTAAATGCATTGCGTTTAAAATAGTATCTGAATTAATCTAGTTTTGGATAAGTAAGGGAAAAGTTATTAAACTGGTTTGTTCGTTGTTAATTTAATTTTCACGCGGTCTTGGGGATGGGGTTCTGAAGTTAGAATCGAACGACACTTAAAAACATATTTGACTGTTATATCGTGAAATGAGTTGAATTTTTAAAGCTTCGGCTCTAAGTAAGCATGGTTAAAGCATATAACGCACAAATGCGTTATTTAACGAGGAAATTCCGCCAGAATTGTGCCCGAGGGTGTATGTTCGGGTTACCGCTTACTTCTTGCTTTCTTGTGTCATATAAGTTGATTTACTCGCTTGAACTTATCTCATCTTAACATACGCTAATTGAATTTTTTCTGATTTATTGATTTTGCTGCCATGTCTATTAAAAGTCTTACTGACTTAATTAAAGGGTGTTATTTTGTTTCGGTTCCTTTTTCTAATTGCTGTTTTATTTCTTAACTATAAATGACTCGGGAGGATAGCAGCAAATGGAGTTTTGAATGGACTAATAAAATTTAATTTCTTGGTATACTGACTTTATCGTTTGGTGTGCTACTATAAATCCCTTCTCGATATAAGCTGTAATATAGCCCTGATAAATGAACTGCTTACTACATTTACACCAAAGAAAGCCCGCTCCTTATTGCCCTCCTAATTTCATAATCGGGTTATTAATGTATGAGTTATGTTCCGTCTGGACAAACTAGATCATAAATTTCAAATTCGCAAAGTACAACATTGTTAATAAATAAAAGTCCCAAACTCGTCTTATTTATTTTAATATGCTTTGCTTTCAAATATTCAGGTATATTAAAATTTTATAAGCTATTTGCTTTTACTTGGATTTTACAGATTTCTTGAGTTTATCACCAGAGCCGCAATAACCTGTTTTAAAGTGGCGTTCTAATTTTTACATTTATTTTTCTTTGAAGCCACAAACAAATCATTTGACAACAAAGTAGCAATAGCAACATTGTTGCTAGAAAAAACGGTCTTTTGTACGTTTTAAAGGCCCATCAACATTATTTTTTGTAAAAGAGAGCTTCAAGCACACTTGTTTTCAAATACTTCTATTTAGACATCATTTTGTTTTATAAGCTTTTCAGTTGCGTTTTTTATGATAGCTTGAATAAAATATTGTTGCCTAATTTATTTCAAGTGGTTGGTTCTTTTCATTAATTTAATTAACGTTCACATTGAAAGTTCATTTAGTTGAAAAAATTCTCCGGTGGCTACTTGGAAATCTTAAAGCACTGATACCCAGTAGGGTTCTTTGGAAAGTTAGCTGAAGGACTTTTAAAAGCGTTTTTGAACGTAGATTATAATGAGTTTTTTGATAGATGATTGGCTCGAAAAAATATCTAAATATAAAATTAGTGGTTGTTAAAATGCGCTTGTTCGTGACATGACTTTTGAGGTAATTTTAGTATAATGAGAAAGCAATCTTTTGCGGGAGCATGGTTGTGAAAATATTAATTAGGAGCACGGACAGCTTAAAATGATGGCATCTTATTTGAGGAAAAAGTAATTGCAGTTGTTTTATAATATAAAAGAGTGCAATCTTGCAGAGAAAGAAATTTTAATTAAAAAGGATTTGACAGGGTGAATCTAATAGGGAAAAGTGAATTAGTGTTCGTTGAGTTCGTTAATGGCAATGCCGCAATGTCAGTCGATGTGAAATGATGAATCCTGCATCGCGTTGGTATTCTTATTTCAATAAATGGATATCTGTTCGAGTGGGGCGGTTGGTCCGATCTGAAATCGATCTCGCGGCAGGATGCGACCAGCTTTTTGTTTACTCGGTCGGTATTTATTTTCGATATCGTCGGATATCGGTGATTTGTGAGTTTATTAAAATAGCTCAGCTGTGCCGGACAGCTCGACTTTAAACCCGCACTTCCACTCGAACCCTTATCGCCAAGATACCTAAGATTTCGACGGCCTAACGTAAGCCGAACTGGCAGGACGCAATTTCAGGACGAATCGCCAGATTATAGCGCGCTTCCAATTCTCTTTCACTTAAAATAAGTGAAACTTAATAAAACACCGGGATTAGTGCAAACAAAAAGCATTTAATCAAACAGAAGTTTTGGATTCAAAAGTTTTAGCTCATGCACCTGTTCGGCAAACTTATCAGCTTTAATCTGATAAATGGCCCAAAAAGCGCACGGTGTAAACAGAAACCTCGCGCTTTACTTAGAACGTTCAGCGATGTTCGTACGCCAGCGCAATTAATAAGAATTAAAAGCAGCCATGTTATACGATATTGTGACGAAGAAACCCTACGTCTTGCATCCGAGCTGGGGAGGATTTGGATCAGGACCTCCCAGACGCCTCCTGTACAGCTTGCTCCCGACGTTTTGACATGACAGCAGTCCAATATGCCGCACCAACCTTGCAATATGTTGGAGGTCATGTGGACGTAATTAGAACTTCATCAATGCACCACAGACTACCACAGTCGACTCTCAGAAACACCCTATACATCTTTAATACTATACAGCGTCCATTGTTCAGACAGACACTCTCGAGCTTTGTACAATGTTAATCACTGCCAATCGGGATCTCCATATATCAAACGTCACCATTTTTCCGGCAATCTCTTTGACGAGACATTCCGTCATAACAACAGAATCGAACTTTGGGCACAGAGGGTTAAATCAGCCCTTCTGTGGCAAGTGAAAAATCGCCGGTGATTAATTTAAATGTTGAGGTGAGCGGCGCAAAAGCCCAAAGAATTTCACAATGGCCACAGCTACACATATTCGGACAGCTGGATTAATAACTCACCTACAAGAACCCCTTTATTTACGTTCCAACTTTAGTACAGTCGCCCCCCATTTCCACTAAGTATTTGTCACGCTTAGCGCCACCACCCCTCAATTCATGATAATCCACCTCCACTTCGGCGACAAACTTTCCTATAAAGATCCAGGCTTGAAGGTGCACTCCTGATCTGGTCTTATACATATCCTGAATCTCGGACAGGATCAAATCCGCGTTTAAATTTGCTTCAGGTATTGGTTTAGGTCGGTTCGAAAAATTTCACCCAAAGTAATTTAAATTGGAAGATAACGTCTTTGAACAAAACAGAAACTTTCTGATCTCCCGTTTTCCAAAAGAAAGTTTGCTTGAGAGGAGCCAACAGGCTTGTTTAGCAACATAACAGATGTCTGTAGCTAATTTTGAAGTTAAAGAGTTAAATGCTGTCATGATCATGGTTTTAAGAGCTTAATAAACTAGTTATTGTATTTTCCCAGCAATATTCTGGTTTTTCGACACTTTTGTCAAAAATTTAAACAATAACTTTAATCTACCCACCGATGCAATGGAAAATAACTACATTATAAACCTGTTTTCAGTAAAATCTATTATTCAGGATCAACTCACACTAAAGCTTTGTTACAATTTTTAACTATAAAATAAATTTGAATTTTAATTCATGAAATGGTTGATTTTTTAGTCACTTAACACTCGGTTTTGTTCAGTTTCGTGAATTTCCTTGTAGAGAGTTTCTAAAAGTAGGATCGATTCGTTGTCTTTGTGGTAGAACATCGCCAGAAAAAAGGTAAGTCGACGATTTTTTTATTTGCGACTTTTCGTACTTTATATTTTATCGGATAACCGTGCCTTTGGTAGTTTAGTTTCCACAAACTTTTGTAAAAATACGGAAAAGGAAAATGCTGTGCTATTGTTGCGTGCCACTTTATTAAAGTTGAAAGTTATGAGTGATTTTTAATTAATTGAGGTGACTTTCAGAAATTATTTTATCACAGTTAAATGACCTGTTGGAAATAAACACACTAAAACTAAACGGGTGTATATAAGCTGTTCCGGAATTATTCGGCAGAAATGCTATCGATGTTTTCGTTAATTGTTAAACATTCAGGACATTCGAGGGAAAATTTGGAAGAACAATGAGCACCGTGATAAAACTAAACAATAAATCTTCACAAATTAGCAAATAAAGAGCTTAGAAATGGATGTTGGCGTTGAATTCAGAACGAGCCTTGGGCTATTTTGATGAACGGATTTATGTGTTTAATTCTAAATCGGCCGGTTCGTATGTTTTGTATAAACGAGAAAGGATGCGTGTTATTAAACAACCGTTTTGGCTTTAATAAGTGCATGGAAACGAATTTATGCCAAATAGGGTGGAGTTTATAAAAGTTTTATTTTGTCAGTTTTCCGATTTCTTTTGGGTGAAGCTAAAACGAAATTGAAATATATTGGCACACACATATCGTTGAAACAAAAGTACGGACGATTTTGAAATATATGCGTCGATTGCAGTGATTTGAGCGTTCAGTTTTGCCAAGTTTTATTGAGAATTCCCAGTGGAACGAAATGTGCCGTTAGGCAAGTTCTAGTGCCTTTCGTATCGCGCCACCACTGGAACTACTCACTGGCCATTCGGGGACGTTATCTCTACTGCTCCCGATTTGCCAGTACTAGCAAACGGCAACATCGTTACCGATTCATTCCCTATTTCACTTCCTTTTCATTGCTATTACGGCCGTCAGCGCAACTGTACAAGATTTAGGTGTGCTGCTGCTACTTCTTTCCCGCCATAATTTAATATAATAGGACATTAATTGGCGACCGTATTGACGATCGACTATGTTTAAATTAACACAGTCAATTTCACTTCATTATACTTAATTGCCTTAACGGTTTACTTTACATTTCATGATAACATAGGAATCCTGCTATGCACGAACGGAACATTAATAAATTTCAGTCACCCGAATTCATTATATAATGTAATCTCCGTTTGTCCTATTCGCTCATACCCTCGCACACATTATTTGAAATTAATTACTTCTCTTCTCACATTCTCAAACCTCACCCGCTCGATCCAAATCATAATCAACACCAATAACCGCGTTTTGCTCATTTTTGTGATTTATTGCCATCAAGCTAATTCCCATAGTTTCAATCAACAGCGGTTTGTTAGACACCAACATCAACTCTAAAGTTATTAGTATCCTGCTGTGCATCACTGTCATCATGTTACATGAAAAAATCCAAAATTGCCGCTTTTAATGGCATTGTTAAATCGCGATTTTCCAACGCAGATCATGTTAATTGCCCCGCGCATTGATGTTTTTATAAATCAACGCGTACATTCAAATTACCTCAGCTTGAAAGTTTTTCTTCTAAAGACTGACTGCATTATAAATGAGCATCTTTGCTACCAACAAGCATAACGAGAAAACAATTTTAAGTTTCCGGATAATGACTTATAGTTTTTTTTCGTTTGACTCATCCTATATATTTTATGCAGCAAGCTAGAGACTTTAATAAAACAGGAAAGCCGGGATTTTTCCGTCTCAATTTGTCGCAAATTTCCTTCCGATAAAGTTTGTCCGACGTATAAGCTTCACAAAAATAAATGGAAACTAACTTTTATGAAAGTTACCTTATGACTCTAAGACAAAAGAATAATTCGATCTTTTATTTTTCCATAGTTCACGTTATTTTACCTTGAATATGGAGATCAACATTTTAACGAGGGAAGTAAAGACTTACTTTAGTTTTTGAACAAAATTAATTAACGAGGAGCAATCGCTACAGGCGATCATTGTTTTTCTAATAGAATTAGAGGAAGTCATTTGCTCCCTCAATGAATTAAGCGCCATTTTCGCGATGGTAGTGGCCTTTTTCTTATTCAAAATAAGATGGTAATGGATGTCCAGTTGAAAGGAAAAGTTGGAGTTATGTCCAACAAAATTGAATAGGAAGTAAGTCTGTTCATAGTTATTCTATTTGAGGAAATGTGTGTATCGGTAAATCTTGCGTAAGCTTTCTGTGGGCGTCCGAGGATGATGGGGTATGGATATTTGAGGATTTTCAAGTGGATAAAGTTGGCCTAGAGCCGCAGCTTTTGTGCTGCTTTTTGTTGATTGTTGGGGGATTTTTATGATTATTTTGGCCAAATATTACAACCATGTTTGATAGGTGAAAATAAAATCTAAATGTTATTGACGCGGGATAACATCAATTTATAATTTTGCACTGAAAGCTTTTTCCGAATCCAGAAGTTAGAAGTGGAACTGTAACTGATTTTATTACATTCTGAAAGTCAGTCATAAAAGATAAAGGATTTCATTTAAAATTGCGAGTAGGTTTGTCGGTGTGGATGAAGCTCTATATATACGTCGGAAAAATCCGTATGTTTGCAAAAACCGGCAAGTAATAAATCAATAAAAATACAATAAACTCATGAGCATTTGAATGTGAAGTTTAAAATTTACGACGGTCTAAATGTAACGTAATTCATGAGTATTTAAACTATCTCGTACATGCTATTGAACTAGGTAATGCTATTGGAAGGCTTTGTGTTTAAAACCTAGAATACCATAGAGTATTGTTTGTTTGAGTAAACAACAATCAACAACAGTTCGGATCGCAGGGACGTAAAAATGCCTTTACTATCCTTGAGACTTAATGGCAAATTTAATTTATAGACTACGCGTAATAATAAAACAATAACTTGACTTGAGGTATTTATGCAATGTTTTTAAACAAAATAATGAGACCGGTCGCTGTCTCTCGAATATTGGGTTTTCGCAACATTATAAAATCCACCCCATTATCCCACCAAAGAACACTTTCAGAACGTTATCCTCACAGAACGTCATGACAACCGAACTTTAAATAATGGATTACTTTCGTCGTCTTTTGTAAAAATATAATACACTACACAAAGGCTCATGCCACCTATATACCCTCAGTTCACAGTTTTCGAAAATTATTAAAAACACACCCTTGCTTATTACATAAACGCAACACTAAACCACGTAATTAAATTTAACGGCAGCTTAATAAAAATGCAAAACTTTATAGCAACTAAATTAACCGCACTATGAACATAGTTAAAATAGTTCCAACGCAGGCCATAAATGCACACTAATTCCTTAATTTTACAATCCATATAATCCAGTTTTAACGGTTTTATTAACTTTCCACAGTTTCAACGTTTCTTTTGTTTATAGTTTTCAGAGACTCAACCGTACCATTAAAAACATATTCAAAAGGTTATATTAATAAAATACAGCATTAAAATACGGAAGCACTTCGCAATTTAACCACCATTTGTGGAAAAATATCACAGTCCTTTTTTCGTTTCAGATTTCGTGTTCGTAGGAAAAATCAATTTATCGCTGAATTAAAACTGTCAGTTTAGCAGCAGCTATCTGTGTGATAGGCAGAAGCGACATCAAAAGTCTTGTTGAATTCCAGTTTTACAATAAAAACGTACTCGTACATCAACAAAGTGCAATATTGACCAAGCATGAACACAATTTGCAAAATTTTATTTCTGAAGTTAGATTTTTATCAAAAGAGGGAGATGCACTAATGGAATATTCTGCAGTTAGTGTTAACTATAAAATTCTATTATATAGTGTCGAGATAAACGCCTGAAGGCCGGCAAAGTTGCGGAACTTTAAGTTCCTAGATGACACCTGCACACATTTGCAATTTCATTAAATTTAAATCATTGGGTGTTAAATGAATATGTAGTACAATATTCCACGAATGCACAACTGCATTTAGTTCGCGTTTAATTTATGTTATTAAGGACAATGTAAACATTTCCAGGATTTGTGGTAAGAACTTAATTCAAATAATAGAAACTTTGCTTAATTAATTTTTCACAAGCATCAAGTCGTAATTATTACATAATTCCTATTATAGTGCAATCTAAAATTGTGATGTGACTGAGAAAGTTTGTTGGGAAGCCCTGTTTCGGCGACATTCTTTCATCATTAAATAATTGACTGAGAGTTGGAAGTTTGTGTAGAGTTTTATAAATTTAATTAATAAACAAAAGTAATTAATAATAATTAGAATGAGCTTTGATGTTTGTGGTGTAGACGTACTTCTTGGTGTGTTCATTGGTGGCATCGTTAGTGATTAAAACAGCAAGAGTTTCGCTTTAAACAAGTCAATAACATACAAGAAAAGTAATTGTTTTGGGATCGTTAGAAGGAAATAATTTATGGCAGACGTCGATTTAATTCAATTTTTATCGCGGCAAGAAAGTAACAATTCCATTACATGAAGCAAAGTGTGAGATGAAACCAGATTTGAATTTCATTTAGAGCTTTTGGCAGGGCCTTTGTCTATTATATTCGAACCCAAGATACAAAGAACTCGAACCCTAACACATCAAAATCTAATCACGCGGAAAAGTATCACACCAAATGACGTTAAAATCAATTGATTTTGACTTTGCAAGGTAGAAATGGATTACCTTCTTTTTTACTTCTTTTTATAACAGTGCCGCGGTTTAAATTAAATCAAAACTAAAAGCGCCAGTAATTAGTTTGTTCTTTAAGCTAATTACATGTGCACAAACATTGTTCTGGCAGAAAAGCTTTTGTCAGTGGAAATGCACTAAAAACAAACTGGCTCAAGTTTTAAGTAATTAAAATTTTGTTTGTTAACATATCGTTTATTGAGATATTAAATTTCAGTAGTCTTACATGTGTAACTTTTTAACTCGGATTATTATGCCTAGTTTTCTGCCATTTTTCTATTTTCTATGCATTTTTTTTCAACAATAATTAAAATTAAAATTAAAAATTTACACATATTATACTACTATTTTGTTGAACGAAAAACATGTTAGAGGAATTTCTAACTTAATTAACTTCTACCATTCGGTGAATAGAAATCAAAGTTTAATAATCAGAGTCTTTCTCTCAAAATTTGCAATTTTGCTGCAGCGAGGATGAAAGCACGGAAGTTTCATCAATAGATCAATTTTAAATATGTATTTCAGTCGTGGCATCAAAACATCGAACTTTCAGGTAAACATAAAATTAATAAATTCTTTCAAAGTTTAGTGTAGCTTAATTAATTTATTAATACTTCGAATTGAAGTTATAGAATAGTATAAATAAAATGTCTTGGTACAAGGGAAAGTTCGCGAAGAAAATCATGAACATATGTCGTTTGAACAATACAGTCTTTTTCTGCAGATCAAACACAACAAAGAAAGTGGATAAGAAGGAAGTTTGTAATTTGTTTGTTTCCCAACACAATTCCATGTTAGTCGATGATTTTGGTCATTCTTTTGCCGCCCATCAGTTGGACATGGTGAATGCGCCGTTAGGCAAATCTGCATGTGATAAAAATTCCTTGGTTGAATTGTTAAAAGCGAATGGAAATTCGAGCTTAAATTTTTATTTCGACGTCGTACAACCGAACTGAAAGTAAATGTTCTTTATAAAAGCAGCCGTGCACAGCGCCCCTATTGAAAAAGTCGATGAAACGGCTTTGGATTTTTTTCTTCATTTATCATGTTACTTTTTCTTTATATACTGTATGTTGATACACAATTTGTCTAAGGGATATAAAGCGTCTCGGATTTGTCATGTCATTAAAATAATGCTGATAATTTTTCATTAGCATTATTCACACCCACATAGGAGAGTTTATGGCCACTCCCACTTAATGTAATTCCTCCGACAAAAGTGACTAAACTCCGTGAAATAGTTTTGTGTGCGTGCATTTTCTCCCTCTGACAAATCAAACATATTTACTATATGTCGTTGATATGACGCATGGGGATCCCTGAGGGACTTCTCCCTCCCGGCAATAAGGCATTAATAATAACTTCACATTCTGAAGGGCGAATACATAAATATGTATGGTCTCTGATCACGACAGATTAACATTTTGCATATTCCAGAAATAAGCGACAAATCAGTAAATCACTGTCACCGCTCTAATTGAAAGTACTTAAAATTCTAACTGAAAAACTGAAGAGTCCACTGATATAGTTATATCGAAACAAAACAATTTTTAGGCGTGTAGCGTCATTAAAAATAATAAAGTTGGCGTTATTTACGCGAAACAGTGCATGAAGTTAATTTAATAAAACAAACGAGAATGAAAAACGTGAATTTGTCAGTATTTATTTTTATCGTTAAGGACGGGACAGACCATCCTGTATATCTATTACATTTGTCATGATTACCGTGTCCTCGCGGAACAATAAACGTAAAATTTTAAATCATTTTTACGACAACTTCCGAAATGGTAAAAATACATCAGATGTATCTGATATATTTTTATTTATTTCCATAAAATTTGATGTAAATCGGCCAACGAAAATAGATGAGGCTGAATTACAAAGGGGCGTAGGCATATCACCCGTATCAGAGCGGTGTTTTTAATTTTGAACGTAAATTATGACGTTGTTGCTCTTAATTTATCTAAACGCTCTAGTATGACCTCTATGCATACATAAAAGAAATTAACATGTTACATGCAAATTCATCTAAAAAATCATAAAGCTTGAGCTTTTAATAATTATTTTTTAACTATCTTTCACGTAATCAGCAAGCCTACAATCGCACAACTTAATTTAATTTTAAACTAGCGAGGCCGTAAACTATCGGAAAATTCGCCAAGCAAACAAATTTTTAAACTAAATGGCTAAAAGACCTCGGCAACATATTACGGGAAATCTCTGAATACAAAATATACTCTCTCTATCCAACATTTTCCTCAATGTAATTTAACAAACTACGTTATAAAAATTTTAAAGCAATTTTATTATGGAAGCACACGAATAAGTAACAACTTTAAACTAATTTATAAAGTTAAGGATCAGCCAAAATGAAAATTTATTTTTCATTATTGGACTTAATGCCTTTGGATGGTATAGTAATTTTTGTTTATTTATCAAATGGATTTTTCCTGTTGGCGGCGCATCAGCCACGAGGTTATTATCAAATTTGAGGTGAAAATACCGGTGTTTTTATATGTTTATACTTCCAATTGTAATTTATGCATAGAATATTTTTCAAATCGATTCGACTCCCTGAAGACGGCACAATTTTTTTTCAATTTCTCGTTTCTTTGCCGTTTCAATAATATTTTATGTTAGCCATTGATTCAGCAAAGGCAATTGGTTTATAATACCCTTGATAACTTCAAAAGGGATTTATACTCCACTGTATATTATTAACTTAGAAAAATCATATTTTCTTCTCGATTTATTTAAACACGATTTTACTTACTGAAAGTGGTTTAAATTTATTTCTGGGGCCAGTTCTTCGTAAACTGGATTAAGCAAATAATTCAGCTTTGTCTGTATTTGTATTTTCAACAATCCAGACGTGATCAATTGGAATTTGTCTGATATGTTTATTGTTTAAAGATAACCAACAATGCAGACAATGAAAATTTGGGAGCAAATGTTTTGTTAGATTTGGCTACTAACTTCGTCCTCTTTGTGTGTAGTCCATGACGCAATTAATGGACACAGAGCCTTGTTTACGACAATTACCGGGTTTCGCCCGGCGCATCCACCATTTTTGAAGTGTGTTTTAAATTTTAGATTAGGTTGGAATTATATTTAATTGAAAATATTTGTATTGTTTTTGATTAACCCAGTTTGTTAAAGCCGCTTGTTATTGTTTCAGTGTTCGGTGTGTTTCAATTCGTCGTAACGCGTAAAATACAAAATCTTGAAAATTAGGGAGAAAAATACGAAAGTATAGGGTTCGTAGCGTTGATTTTGGCGTATCACTTTCAGTGTTCGTTTTTGACGAATCGGAGAGGCCCCGCTTCTTTGTAAAATTCAATGGAAGCGATGACAATTAAGTTAGCACAACGCGGCTGAATGATTAAATATTTTGACTAACGACAAGGATTCATCATAATCCTGGTACGAAAGTAAACCGCACTGACACTGGGATACGTTTGTGTTTTCATGAAAATGAAATGCTTTTACAACTCACAGCGAGCTTTGACAGGTGATGAGGGTGGTGAGGATGGCGATTATTATCGGTTATATATCAGTGGTAGGGAGCGGTGGCCTTGACATTTTTCAAATTTAGGGGAGGTAGAATGGGACACTTACCGAGTGTGGATGATATAGTGAGTGATTGGACTGTGGTGCGTGTCTTGCGAGGGGGCCCACGAGAGGTTGACCGACCTAGACGTAAAGCTGACGATGAGAGGGCGACCCGGCGCATCAGGCACATCTACAAAAAAAACACATTTTCACACAAAAAACATAAAAGCGCTTCAGGATTCAAAAAGAACATCCATTTGAGGACGCTTCGAACGGCACATATTGCATACATCAAATGGAAAAAGTAAAATATCAATTAAAAAAATAAACACGCTTTTTGATCAATTGTCCTTCAAGCCAAATACGTTGCCAGTGTCGAGCATCAATATGCTTCCGCAACTTTTGTTCCTTATTTGGCTCTTTAGATGCGCAATTTATTTGATAAAATGGGACTGTGAGATTGAGGAAAGTAATAGATGTGTTGTACAAATGCAAAGCACTTAAAAAATCAGTCAATGCTTTCGCGTTGTGTGTTTTGCGTTTCATTCTTTGTGCATGCATGCTAAAACGGAATGCGAGGAGAGCATATAATAAACTTGTGAAATATCCCTAAAAGGTGTGCAGTCGCATATTTCGCGGTTTCTAGCGTTGGAATGATAAGGATGATGAAAATTTGTGTCATCCAGCACAGGGTCGTCTCACGTCGAGGAAATTAACTGAGTTACTCAGTGATAACTGCGTATATAGTAGTTAAACAGCGTTCTCAGTTGTAGCTGGTTTCTGTGAGTCTGTTTCGTGAGTTTGAGATCTGTTATTAAAGTGTGGCGGGAGGCGTGAATTGAGTGCGTCGAAGAGGTGTGGATTCTGCGGAGTGAAACCGGTTTATTCTGTAGGAAACAATTTGCGTTTTTCCATTTAGTTAAACAGTGTAATTATCGGCAATGGCACGCAAGGATGGGACCAGCGACGGCTCGCTAAACGATAGCTACCCGGAATCGATTCAGTTTAACACTTGCAGTTCACCGGAAGGAGAGACCGGCGACCGGAGCCGGAGACCGGCTGAGCTTAAACGGTCGCTGCGTCCTCTCTTTGCGTAACGACTGTCTGCGTTTGGTAAATCTCCAGGGCTTAACACCTCATTTCATGTTTCATGCATTTAAACGAAATCAAAGAACAATGGGGCGCAGTTTCCGGGAAATAGGTGCGTTTAACTTGATCATTTCCGGATATCGGCAATATCTGTATGGTGCATAGTTGCTAATCCGATTGCCGCATTAAAAGGGGACGAAATCGTGTGTATGCGGCTCTAAAGTTTTTAATGATACGTAAAAGTGTTCATCGCGTTTAAACGGACCCTGGCTGCCTGTGTAGTCCGAGCTTTCGCTTGAGAAAAGACAAAGGGGATCGGCTAATACTCGTATATTTTTCAGCATGCTTTATTTCGCCTCGGATGCTGGCTGCAGTCGACAAATTCGATCTCGAAAATTGCTAAATCAAAATTACCAACGCGTAAAATGCGCCACTACGCGCGCACATTCACTTATATTGTTTCGCACGACTCCCGTTTCATTTACATTAAACATATTCAGCATCAACAATCGCTCACTTAAACTAGAAAACCGCAAAGACAATCTACTTGCCACCCTCAAAGATTAAATCGATAGACTTCGCACTTTCACAATAAAATCATTTCATATATAGAGGGTGTTTCTTGCCAAGTCCACCCGCCCAATTTAATTCATAGCGGCTATCATGTCCCCGATTTAACCCATGAATATTAATAGACATTTTTTTCGCCTTTCACCAAGATAAAATGAAAGAAAGAAGATTGCTGGTAGTATATAACTTCCAGAGAACAGGTTCTGAAAGGACATTTTTTCATGTTATACAACTTGATCCTTTCAATAATTTAATATTATTGCTTTTACATAAATCGAACTGTCCTACCGAAAAATTCGATTAAATATAATAAATTCAATTAAGAAAAATTTACATTTAACCGCCTAATGTTTCCAGAATTCTGAAAACTTGATTTTAATATTTTACAAGCGGAACGGCGTTGCATATGCGAAAATACAATGAAATTAAATTTACACACAATGAAAAAATTTGTACAGATGCAGAAAGTTTGCAGCCGTCATAAACGGGATGATATAAATTGTATTCAGAATCTCAGTTAAGTGCCAAAAATAAATAAAACAAATAGCTGTTTAAATAGAGGCATTAAATTGTAAACTTCTATTTTGCATAAATAATGGTACGAATTTAGTTCGACCTAGTTTAACAAAGAAAGGGATAAATTAGAACAATACTCTCAAGCTGCAATTTTGAAACATTTATTAAAACGCGTAATGTGCTATAATTTGAAAGTTACAAACTGGAAATTCAAGCAATATTTTAAAAGAATCACGTGCCCATATTGATTAAGGGTTCAATTAAGGGCATTGTGTTTCTCATAATAAATAGCACTATGCTCCAGCGTTACATAAAATAATCGAGCAATTTTAGTTATTTCAAACGGAATGAAGAACTCTTGAAAATTCAACGTTTTGGTTAATTTGATTCTAACGCATTAGCTATGCATGACCAAATGTTTCATTAAGTATTGCATTTTTGCCTTGGGGACACGTTTTTAAGTGAGATATAATCAATGGGAGATCTAGACAAGCGACAAAACGCGAAACAAGGGTAAAATAAAAAAGAAGACAGGCTTGTCTTTAATTTGCAGCGAGTTCGATGTATAGAGTGTTTAAATGAAGTCGTCCTTGTTGCTAAAATGAGAATTCTTTAACGTTAATTTTAGTTTTAGTGAAACTAGGTTAAAAGTTTTTAATTGCGGGATTTTGATGATGCGAAATCCTTCGTTTTTATTTTACGTTCACATCCAAATTGAACCGCATTTTAAGATAAATAGATTCAGTTCTGTTTACTAAATTGATTGCGTTGTTACGTTATTTTAAAGTGGCTTAAAACAGCATTATATTTCCATCAATGAATATCGCACTGTTTTGATTGCAAGGTACTATTTAAATTGTTTTTAAGCTCTGCTTTATTGTGGGATTTTAGGTGAAAAGTTTGTGGCAAACTGGGACGCGGAGTAAGTTGTAAAAGTAATTTTTAAGAAAATTCGAATCAATTTTCAATTTTACCGTTGAACGGTTATTAATATATTTAAGTGGAGTATGGCGTATATTTTGTACGGTTGAATAGCACGAGATATATTACATTTTTCATTAATTTTTATGTTCCGCTTCACTCCTTTTACCGGAAAAGTCAATAATACAAAAGAAACATGTAATGTTAAATCCAGAAAGATGATTTATAAGGTCGTTAAACTTTTCGTCGGCGTAAAGCCGATTTAAAGAGTTGAAAAAGGAAATAATACATTGCGCTTCATTGTGAAGTTTTTTGGTTAGTCGCTCTCCGCAGGGAAAGTTCTTAAAATTGACCGAATTTTCTCATCTTATGCAACATTTGCGATAACAGTAATGAGAGTAAACCGCAGTTTGTGAGGAAACAAGCAGATGTGCCAGAACGAGGTCCTCGTAACCGAGATTTGTTAAATAATTAAAGTTCAGTCCATTTAGAGTTGGACACATAATTGGGTAGGTCGGCAGGAGGAATTTTTGGTCTAGGTTTAGTTAAGTAAATTTTCGAGAAATTCATACCTTGCACTATGAGACGAACGATGCCGTCCGGCTTGGGTCTGCTATTAACTAAACAAACATAGTCACCACTGTCCTCGGCAATTGCGGGATGAAAACTTAATCCGAAAGTATCAGGAAGAAGTGCAATGCGATGTTGATTAACCCAGACCGTTGTAGAATCACTCATGAACTCCACCAGCTTGACGTTGTGAGTTAGAGAGAGCCATTCTAAGGCTATCACTAAAGAGTGTTCGTTTACTCCAGGACAAGCAAGAGATTTGTTTTCGCCCGCTTTGATGATGATACTTTGGACAGGCAGGTTCGTTACATCTGCAAAATAAAACAAACAAGACAGTGAACTGTGCAGTTTGTGATGGAAATGTGATACGACGCTTATGTGATTAATTAATTCCATAACTTTCTTGTCATTTTCGCCAAGAATTCGAATTGTGATTTATGCGATAAAAATTGCTCAGGCAGAACGGCCGCGCGATATATTACAATGTTTACAACACTCACATGTCTATATGAAATACAAAAAAGCAATATAAACGTCAGAAGCGTCATATTTGAAATGCTCCTCACATTGAAATGGCTTGATTTGAGTTGTGTAATATCGATTCAGACAAATCTTAATATACTATAAATGGCGCTCTTGACGAAATTTCACATTTGCACCGACAATTCAAAGGTTAAAATTACCTTTTATGCTTCCCGAAACTCAAAGTCCCCAAGCAACCTATTAAAAATCAATCATCTGACTCGCGTTCTTTATTTATAAAACGTTATGCAAATAAATTCTCAAGATTCCGCACAAAATAAAATTCTAAGCAAAATGCCTCCTCTCTGATCCTATCAGTTCTCTCCGTAGACCTCGGATACTTAAGGGAGTTTTCCAAACTTAACTACTAAATTTGCAGATTCTACATTCCTTCTGCCACACAGTGAGATTTTTTGAGCTTTGATACACCAACCCGGCAATAACACCCTTTCACTTTTTGCATATTTAAAATGTTTGGTTCATATTTCATTTTTTTCACTTGTTGTTTCATTTCGAACCCACTTTTTTAGAGCCGATTATTAAAGCACACAAATAATTACCTCGGATTATTTCTTGGAATTCGCTTAAACACGCCACAGTAATAATTAATAATTTGCATAATGGTATTGTGCCACAAACCGCCCACAAAATTATTCTCTAAAAGGAAGCGGCTTTTGCCAATATTAAATAAGGTACACCAACCAAACCCAACACAAAATTGATGAACATCCTGCAAAAGTACAAAACTAACAAGAACCACTTATTTCCTCGAAATTTTACGGCATTTCAATAGGGGATCGGTTATTTAATTTCAAATCTAATCACGAAGCCGCTAGAAAGTTTATTAAAATATCCCATCTCGATAACTTTTACCTACTCGTACTTCAACACTGAAACAAACTAATTGATTTAGCTTTCGAAAACACACCAGACGAAACATTTTTCAATTTCAAACAATTTTCATAATTATTACGGGAAAGTTTCGCACAACTTCGAAATATTCTCTCAGGCGGTATTACTTTTTGTAAACATGAGACGACCACCAAGTTTGAACAAGATGACTAACATTTACCGACGGCTAGCAAAAAATATGTTACTCCGTTGTGATACTGTTCTCTCAGAGAAGAAATGTTACCACACTGATTGCAGATTTATTGACTAGTGATGGATGGACACCTTCACTTTCCTCAAAAAACTTCGCTGTCTTATAAAACAATAAACTGAAACTTTCAATGCGAAACTGACATATGTATGTATCTGGCGATTATTCAGTACACGAACACAACAAGTGTTATGCATCTCTCATCAATCATCCATCCTTTGAATCGATTAGTACCTTATTTGTGGAAATATCTCAAATATGAAAACTAAATTTCGTAAGCTTGCCAAATGTTTCAGCACATTTGTACACACAATTTCCTTGCTTGATTTTATGACTTTTTGAAGAGAATCTTCTCTCGTTTTTACAGTCTCTACAAGCGTAATAAAATCCATTACAATTGCAGTACAACCAAGCAATCTTTTAAAATGGAAAATCGACTAAATTAGATCTTCTTCTCTTAATGGCCGGAAGGAAATTTTTCGCACACATAAAATAGGGATAATAATGGGAATACGAGAGAAAACTGCGCTTTGCTGTCTAAAGTGGATTCTTCAGTCAGAGCTTTAAGCAAAGCTACTGTAAATGATCTTCAATCTTAGCATTCCAATAAAGTATAATATTTCTACGTACTTACTCGTTCAGTCAAAAAAATTACTGAAAATAGCGGTTTTTTGGGATGGGATATTTAATGTTAATATTTTTTTCGTGGGTGATTTTCCTAAATATACGCAAGCTGGGGCTATAAAGTGTCACATCATTTTGTAAATTTGTGAGAATGCCATTTCCCTTTCTAAAAATTTTACGACGGTTTAATATTTAATATTTGGAGATGAAAGGTTTTATGAGGGAAAATGTCTACATTTCTCCTAATAAATAAGAACTAATCAAAACAGAAAAATATCTGGGATTTTGTAGGGTGGCACCCTCGTGTCTTTGATAATACGTTTCGGTCGATTTTCTTAAGTCTTTGTCGAAGTCGGTGGTGGTGGTAGGCAGATTTTCCAACTGAAAGAACTTCGAGTCCAGTTGGACAAAGCAAAGAAAGAAATTCGAGAAAATCGATGTTATGTCGTAAAAATCACACAATACTTGTGAAGGGTGGTATAATGACATCTCGTTTCAAATAAATATTATCGCATTATCTGGGTTTTTTCTCTCTAATTTACATGACCAGTTCAAGTTGAGTAATTTTTGATAATAACAGCATATGAAGGACTGGCCTATAGTTTGTAATTATTATTAATGATGATTACGTATACTTTGGTATGATGGAGAGTGTTATTTTTCGTTGCATTAGTGAGCTGAGTCGGTGCAAATGAATTTAATATTTGAACAAAGTGGAGAGAGCACTAGGCCATATGTATTATTCTTGATTTACACCTATGTTAGTTTCATTGCCTGGAAATAAGCGAGCCAGAGTTCGGTTCGTTATCAATAATTCGTTTATTGTGGAGCAGTGATGTTTCTAACAGTCAAATGACCTATCGATCAAGTTCAGCCGTGGAAAGATTAAAAATTCTTTGGCGCCTTGTGGGATGGGTGGAATCTTCAATTTACTTACAGTGTTCTTGGAATGGATGATTTGTTGGAAACGGGTTAAAATTGTCGGCTTTTGTATTAAATGACGTGGAAAAATTAGACTTGCAGCAGGAGCGAAAATATTAATTTAAGTATGTGTTTATGTTCACTGAAAATGTACATATGTTTTGACGTAAAATGGAATATGGCCCTGTATTCTTAAGCGGATGTGTTGTGCAAAGGGATGAAAGGCTTTTGCTTTGTCTGAAAACAATGTAATTGATTGTGTAGATAATATTATTATACATAAAGAGAGTATAATTATATAATAAAGTTTAGGGAAGAGGGACGAGTTTTAGAGGAGAAAGTCCCCCGTGGTGTTCTTAGTAGTAAGTTATCTGTTATCAAGCCGGGATAAAAAGATGAGAAAGTGGTATTAAACAGAGGGTAAGAAATGGTGCATCCAAGTGTGAGGTATATTTATTTGAGATCCGACGGCTGTTGTAAGTTTTTGGCGCGGCTGGATCCTCTTTTCATTGGCTATATTCGAGGCTAATTCCACACATTTCTCGGCTCTCACCTATTTCAGTCCACTGTTTCACTTAGTTCTCGTTCTACATCCATTTGTCTCTGTAATATATGTTGCTACCACAGCAGTTTCGATGTTATTCGTAAGCATAATTCTTGAAAATGCCGCATTCATACTCACTTTGCAAATAATTACCCTATTTCCCAAGAATTTCGTTTGTTTGCCTAATTCTACCCAAACCTTGTTCTTTTAACACCCACCTCTCTAATTATTCCACCGCTAAAGCGCCGCTGTAAAACTTCCACCAAACTTTTATTCATGCTACATGTAACACGGGCTTCAATAGCTGTTACACACTTTCAGTATTTTGCAAAAGAATTAAAGAAAGTTTCATCAAAGTGGTGTACATTTTTAATAAAAATGAAAATATTTTTCCTTATTTGCTTGTGTTTTTTCTTTTACGAACTTTCTCTCACGTTTCCTTTATCGCTGACCAATTGATGAGAATTATTTTTCTGATTGTTCAGAAATAGTTTGAGGGAACTGTCGTAAGAAAGCGATCACGTGCCTTGAATTTATAAAGCTTTATCTTTTCCCACATGAATTTAATCAAACTTTTTGTTGACGGTATAAGGGAAATGTTTAACAAGAGTAATTTAATTCTGTTTGTCCATATAAAAAAGAGAATTTAAATTGAAAAAGTGGCTTTCCTTGTATGCAAACAGTGATTTGTTTGAATGGAGGAAGACAGGATTTTTAGTAGGGCAGCGGAAGCGCCAAAATATTTTAGGTAATTTACAGCTTCCGAGTGGTTTGTTAAAAATAATAAGGCTATAAACGTAAAGGGAAATTTTAACAGGCATACTTTTCTGTGCCAGACTTAAATGAAGATGGCGGCATTTTGTTTTATGTATGGGATAAAAACCAGGTAAAACGGCTGGATCTTTAAGGACTGGCCGTTTTCTTTCTGTTTTAAACAATTTCGGTTGGATAAGGCTGGAATGAACGAAATGGATTTTTCCTGATTTCCTCAAAAAGAAACGTAACATGCTGAACAGTGATGACATTAAATCCTCATGTATAACACAATTTATAAGGTAATTTCTCCAAATGGCATGTATAATACATATTTGATTCGTATACACCTAGGAAATGTCTCGTGGAGGGCACGCGTGTGTAAAAAACGACATATGACAAGGCCATGTTTAATATCTTGTCAATTCTGATGATATACACGTGACACAAATCTGTTTCAATTTCATTAGGTCTTAATGGATATCGATGGAAATGTGTTGATTTGGTGTATTTTTTTCAGTATACATTTCGTGTGGTATTAGTTTTATGTTGTTCGTAACGGGGATCGGAAGATTTGTTTGTTTTTTATGCGCTCAAAGTGTGGTTCCTTAATCAGGATAATTGGTCGAGGGGTTTCGTTCAGATTGCACGATACGAAATGACCGATTAATTTTGGTGATATATTATCATTAAAGTGCTATCGAATGATTTTTAGTAGGAAACAACACTAGAAGCGACAACGTCATAAAGATAAAGCCCGGTGATCCGACGATCCTAAATTTTGAGTCGCGATAATTCAGCGCTTTATATCATAATTGCGTGATTTATTTGTATGAATATCCATAATATTTTTATTGAAAGCATTGCCACTTCAAACGAAATTGATTGCAAACACAAGTCATGCAGTTGTTGCATTGTCTGGGCGCAAAGGCACTTGTTTGTATCATAAATAGTAATTAGTCGGTGGCGGAAATCACGTGTGGATTTGAGGGTTGAGACAAAGGAGGGAGCCGTGTTGAGCCGCCGAGCGTGCCTTACCGAAGATGCGCTTTTCGAAGGCGAAGATCCACGCTGCGAGGACCGTAAAGTAGCAGAGGAACGTCCACATAGTGCCGACTGCACCGAGTTACCACAGTGAAGTCGCACATGCCATCATCTCATTTCATCTCCGACCGCACTCACACATCAAAAACACCGGGAACAACAACACATCCCTCGTGTCGGATTAATTAATCAAGGGTAAAATAGCGCGCTTCTTGTCGCATCGGGTCGCGTGTGCAAATGTACTGACGATTCCCAATATTACAAGCGAACACCAGTTGTGCGGACATCGCGTGGAGAGGGTAGAAACTAAATCACATAGCCGGCGGCTTTGCCGCCCCCGACTTATTCTCCCTCCTCGCGAGTGCAAGCGTGCGCCCTAAGACGCGTGGTTTCGCGCACCCTCGCCGCCACCAGCTCGTGCCCCGCGGATCTTTTGCGTAAACGAATCCGTGTTTCGGCACCGATTTTCAACTTGTAAGTGAGATCGGCAATCGAGGCCCTCATAACTAACCCCCAGGTGTTCACACGTCGCCATGTTCGAGGAAATCCACTGTACTAAGCTTAAAACTTGAGCGGGGCCCACATGCTTTTGATATTATCCGAAGTCGCGCGATAAATTACGCGATCCTAACTACCAAATCGATCGCCGTACTTTTTGCGCTCTTCACATATCACTATTGTTTCAAAATGATTTATATTAACGACTGACTCTATAATAGCTCCCAGCTTGCTCATCCGCGTTTCTACTGTACTTTGCCTAGTAGAGAAGAAGAAGTGGAGCTGGAAAAGAAAGGGGATCGAAAACATTTTTATTCCGACCCTCTCGGGTAAAATTGAATCAATTGGGGTGTTTTAACATTATGGTTTAGTTAGGTGGGGCATATCGTTCCGGTACAATAGATTGTTAAATTGCTTCAACTCGAGAGAGTTAGGTATCTTAGTTGATGTAGCAGCCGTAAAGAACTAACGACCTTTCCGTATGGATAATACACGAGTCTCACCGCACGGATAAAGGCACAGCACAAAATATTTATTAGTTTAAAAGGTTGTAATTTGCGATTTTGGGTGCGAGCTCGTATTCTGGCAGTCGTCGAAAATACGATTGAACTCGGTGTCACGCGCCAGGTTGAGAACGGAACAAGGGAGAGCAGCATCACTACGGGACGGCCGACGGGGGGCAGCGTTCAGGGCAGCCGTATTTCTGCCAGCGTACTCCCCACCGACATCCTAATAGGCTACGGATTTTTAACAAGGACCATCATTCAAAAGATAAGCTTGTCCTCTCATACCTGGTGCGAATAAATCACTAGTCTGCTCTTCAAGTTCGCGTATACCATTTTCCCCTATTAAGTCTTTGTTGGCGGTGCATCGTCGGCGCCACGCATATAAATTCAAGGCGTGATTCGTGATTTATGCACGCTGATTCGATGAAATTTCAAATACAGTGCAGACAGTTTTTTTGTGTATTTTAGTTTCAATTTCTAGGTGACGCGAATTGAACCTTCTTGAGTGGGGCGACGGTTGCTGCAAACTCAAGCTGGTTGTCATGCGAAAGATTGTTCTCTCTAGTCCCGCGAGGGTTGACTTTCAACCTCTTTCCGAGGTTTGTCTGGCTGCCTTCACTTGAATACTAATGTTCCAATTTTTCAAAATGTCATCTTGGAAAAATAAACAATTGGATCATTAATGCAAACTTCAACTTCCGCCGTTTGTACTTAAACTAGCGAAGATACGATCCAGAGCGCCCGTGTTTTTCACTATTCGAACTTGTTGGCAAACACGACTCAAATTAAAATGCGAAAAATAATAAGTTTAAATGCAAATTTTAATGAGTCTCGAGGACGGACGGAATTAGCATTGTCGAGGGGCGAGATTGTTAATTTTAGACAGGTTCGCAATCGGCAAATTCTCAAGAATCGAAGTATTTAATAAAATTGAATAGGGGTCTTTGTGTTGAATCGAGCACGAATCAACAATCGCCGATACAAAAAAAGGTCTGATGGAAGCTGAATGTGCGGGACGATATCTCTCTGACTTGTGAACGGACTGAGTTCCGAGTAATTATTGAAAGTCTGTAAATGCGCTGAAGCTCCGGAATATTCCTCGTGGCATCACAAATATGTGTTTAATGAAGATTGTGCATAATTAGAAACTCTACACAAATACTCTTCATAAATAGTGAACGCGTGTGTGGGACTAGTTCAGGATTCCGGTGGCGCAGTGACTAAGCTCATGTACAAGTCCCATAAACCGACCCTACTTAATATCCGAACTGACAACCTTTATTATTTATTATATTATACATCACCTAAATTATTCTCGTACATCACTGTCAGCTTTAACAATCGCTATCTTAGCAAAGTCTTAGAGGGCATTAAGGTACATGAAGTAAAGGCATTTTCGGTTTAAAACTTTTTATTATTATTTCTATGTACATAAGAAATTTCTCTAAAAATTATAAATATCTTTACGCTCTACACAAGTAAGTAATCACGCAGAAGACCCTACAAATCGTCATCTTCAAACGACTGGCTCTGGAAAAGTGCGGCAGTTTCGTCGAATCCCTGCAACACGGCATAGAAAATTAATAATTTTTAAGGGGAGTTTTCGCAAGAAAGATTGAAGCGAAGTGAACAGTATAAAGTAGAAAATGAATAGTTTGAAAAAGGGTCGACAACGAAGTGTCGTATAAATTTTGTGAGAATATAAATTCTGGATTGAATTGAGAGTGGGCGTGAGACATGAGAAGTAGCAACGGGCAACTTAGTGGCAATTCCGTTCGGGAGAAGTACCATTTGTTGGACTGAAGAATTACAAAATGCAACGCGTGCGGCTGAAGGCGACGATTTAATAGGTGTATCGCGAATACTCACATAATCAATATTTGTCCTCGCCGGAACCGTGCACTGGTAGCAGTCCATGTAAGAGACTCCACTGTTGAAAGCGGTACATTCGCAATCGACACATTTCGTGGGTCGAGCAGTTTCCGCAACGCGTTTGCCAAACACGGTTGCGAATTTCTTAACGTTGCCCCTCTTCTCCGACTGCAGGTTTTTGCTGCTGAAAACGGTTCCTAGAAACAACCAGAACTAGTTAGACGATGATCGCCAATACGTCCATCTATCACGCTGTAAGATGTATAGGTGGTGGTCAGGTGAGGACATACATTTGGACCCGAATTCGCACAGCGTGAAGCACGATAGCGGGTGCCTGCCACGCATCTCCCCGAGATATTTTCGAACTCGTAATCGGTGCTTCATTCGGATAATTTCCGAAATAAGTGATTAATTTAATAGAATCATGCCTTAATGAACGGTAATTCACATATGACGCCGGAAACAAGCTAGTATTCGTAAAGCGTGATGTGGGTGCACGATCAGACTGGCGGAATTTGCGAACTCGTAAATACCGGGTTCATTCTCGAGTAAACAGTTAAAGTGCGCGAAGCTTTCAAAATAAAGGAGAAAAGCAACGGCTTTCTTCAGATATCCATTAAACGTTGCGTGCGTTTGTCGAAGAGCCTGCGAACCGAGAATCCGTTGCAAGTCCTGTGAATACGCGAGACGGGTGACGGCGGTAGCCAGCCAACATCAGGTTTATCTCGAATCCTGACCGGCGGCGCGCCAAGAGAATGGCCCATTTCGGACTACATGTGCCACGGCATCGGATTCAGGACAGAGACAAACTTACCATTAGTTTCTAACGCCAGAGGCGCACAATAGCCCAAGGTGGATTTTGGAAGGCTGACCTGCTTTCGCAAAGCTGCGTCACCTAGAAGTCCGTGAATATCCTTTTTCGAATATGCAGTCCTCCTGTCGATCCCTGAAACCAAAACTGTATCTTGCAAAATTGATACCAAAGCCGCGGCTGTCTCGACGCCAACGCACATCAAAGCTAAACTTTTACTCCCCGACATACACAGAAAATAGAAATAAACATAAATTACTGTATTCACCGTTAATATGCAGCGAATTTCTTATTTCGCTGAACCTACATTTAACGTTCAGTTTTAAAAAGGCTAAATCAATCCCTTGTTGCTTCTCAATGATTATTTAAATATATAAAGAATTAAAGACCAACCGAAAAAAGCTAAACATTTCTTGCTTAGAAACGTAAAAGATTTATTGCATATTATTTGAGGTAGCTCACACGGATAAATAACAATGTGCGTTCGCTCCACGTTAGCGTGGGAAACAAGAAACGGTCGTTAGGTGTTGGCGAAGCATCCGAATTTTATTTGGTTAGTCGATAGTCGCGGCAGGAACAGCCGGCCACTTTCATGTTTCGTGTTTTATGCAATGGTCATTAAATCCTTTTCCTGATGTGCTTTGTAACGGAATATTAACGGAATTCCGACAATCTCGTGTGAGTAAGTTCATTATTATCATGGTGACAGCAGTTGAGACGGCTTCATTGTACTGAAATTATTCGCCGGATTTGAAACACAATTTTTCTTCATATCAATGCCATACAATAAATTTAAATAATCACATCGGGCTAAAGATAAAAACCAAGCAATATTCCGGATCACTGGAAATACCTTTCACGATGCTCAGCGTTTCGACATTTCTTTGCGTCTATCTTTATCAATTATCAAGAGCGCGATTGAAACTGACAGTTGGATTGGAACAGTTCCAAATTTGACAAGTTCGAGGCTCTTTTTCAGCATTTTTCCTATTCAAGGTACAATGTGTTTCACAATAATGCTGTACCAATTTCCGACTCTTCGAAACTTTACTTTTAATTAATCGGTCTATCTGTTTTAGTTGCGGCTACAAACGTAATTTTAAAATTGATTTGATTGAAAAACACGAATTTTCCAGAGAAATAATTTGAATCAACTATAAATGAGCACTCGACGGGGAAAATCGTATCTACCCAGTTTGGTTAATAAGTGGATATATCGATTTGAAAATTGCGGATTCACTGCTTTCCAGAGATGCAGGAACAGATATTACCACTTGGAAAAAGCTATATTTTACCTTACAGTTGGAATAGAAAAGGTTGTAGCTTTGTTGTGCCATTCGTTCGATATTACGATGAGTTTTCCGACATTAATTGTGAGGTGTGTTTGTCGTGGCATGAAAATGTCAGATGCTTAGATCTGCCGACTTGAAGGAGAGATAGAGTAATAGTCCTGTTTTTCGCTTCTTGCAAGCTTGGCTGCGAACCATTTTCAACCGCAACAACCTTGCTTGCCCAACCCTGTCAGTTCCCCACATTATACGTTGTGAATGAATATATTAACTATTGTGGTTTAAGTCAACATTTGTAATAGCGGACGAATGACGGTCGGATGCATTGGTGTATGGCATATATTACGTATAGCCAGCCGAAATTATAGTGTACGTAGGAGACGCCTAGTTATCGAGTTTATGCGGCTCTATCAGATAGTCGACGCTTACCTATTCCGTTCAGAACCTACTACAAGCAAACTTTGGTCGGAATTCTGATACTAATTAATTAGTCAAGTTACGTTATCAATTATAATCCGGAAAAATTCAAACTCGAACCTGTATAATCCCATCATCTGATATAAGTGCAAGCCGCAATTCTTCCACGCTCGTTTCAGAGATTTACCGACTGAGTCCGCATGCATAATGCAGGTGGACCGCTAAAACTGCGCAAATGTGGTTCCAGTTACAGGTATGAAGATGAAATTAATATTTTTTGTTGGTAAAGCTCAAAAGTCCTAGGTATTTAACGGCGCGTATATACATTCAAACGAACACAACATGCACTAAACCAAATTATTTCATATGCAAATTTATTAATAACGTCGCGCACTCTATTATTTTCCATTTACACACAGACTACACAACAATAGATTAACAGCCTTCCAACGCCGAGCTTGCGTCGCCTCTCAAATCTTAGGCTGCGTACCATGAAACGTAATGAATTTGCAAGATATAGAAATTGGCCGCCGCTGGGCCATTCCAAAGACACCACAGGGTCACATTTTGTAATGTGAGCGGAGCAGCACGTGCGCGAAAAGTGTGGATTACCCGAGATTGCTATTTGTTTACAGTATCTCCAAAATCAGACCCACATACGCTGAGATTAAATCTGTGCTCCCCATAACGAACATTTTATAACTCTAGGGGGCACATCATGCCTCGCAAAAAGAACACTTTTAATGCATCCTAGTCTGTACAGAACAACATCCGGCAATCCACCTAACCGAAGTTTTCTATTCGAATAAAAGCACTGTCTGTTAACATTACGTTTAATATACACTGAGCAGAAGCCATTCCAAAACATCTCAATAGCATGACCACTTTTTTAACACAATACTTGAAGTCACAGTGTTTGACTTTTCTGCATATCCATTACGATCCAGCAACTTTAAAACGTGAATAAGCAGCAGCGACAAAACGACTAGAAAAAATCTTGCCATTATCTTAATATCCGCCCCAGCACAGGTGTTAACTTACGACATTGTATAAAAATCAATGATTAAAAAAAAAGAATACACCGTTTTATAAACTTCAACATTCCGCTTTCGCCTGTGAATAATAGAAAAGCTCGTAACATAAACGCTACAGTATGATTTTTATAAGTCCTAAGGCAGAGCGGTTATTTTAAGTTGTAACATTGAGCGGCCTCAGCCAAAACCCTCGAGCATTCAACATTGAAATTAACACATCAATAGCTTTACGCAAGTCATAACCCGAGCTTTGCAAACCGAAATGTCCATTAGTTCTTATACGATCAAGTGTTAAAAATGGTGGATGCGCCAGGCAAACAACATAAAAAGCTTTTTACACAATAATGAAACATCACAATAGTAGTGGCACTCGTTATTTGATAAAAAACGTTTTTACGAATTTGAGAAAAGTTTTTTGGCATTTATTTGAATGAATACATATATCAAATAAAACGCTATGAAGCTTTGTGTAACTTTAGGCTAATACTCTTATTCACTACCCATATTGAAACAAGTAACGACATCGGGTAAATTCCTCAAACTACTGAATTTCCGGTGTATGCACTTTATTATTTGAACCGAATTATTTCACAATGCTACTTAAAACGAATATTTAGTTTGTTCAGTTTGACAACGATAGAAGTATTAAATAACTCTGAATAAATAATTCCGTCCACAAAGTGTTCGCCAGAATTATTTAGTATCAATTTAAGTATAAATGTACCCTCGAACTTACTGCTATTAATATTAGCGGCGGTCTTCAGTGTATAACTCAATTAGTTGTGAACAAAATAACCGGGTTTAAAATTTATATGATTGAATTTTGTTATCGCATTAATCGCATGTGTGTGTGAATAAATCAGGGCAGTGGCAGGTCGAAAATTTGCATTGGGTTGCAAATGCCGTCCTAGGCAGGTGTACGTGGCGTCGTATATATTTTGGAAAGTTCGAATTACGATTTGTCGGCTATTTAAATTCAAAGCTTTAGCAATCGAAATTAACTTTCTTCGAACACGAGTCGTTTAAAATAAGCGTGCAAGCGAACACTTACCGAAAGGAATATCCCGTCGCTTTTGCAGAGAAAATTCTTCGTTCATTAATATGTGTAGGGTGATATCGTTCTCTGACAGCGACTGGTGTAGGCTAGCATAGTCGAGCTGAAAAGCAATTACAAAATAACTCAGTGTTATACCCCACTGTCTTGTCTCGAGCCAGCGATTTGGATTAAGGCCAGTGTAGTCGGGGCAGATTTAGTGGACTCCTCCACCAAACCGGGGCCACTGCATCGACTTGACCTGATCGTTCTGCACGCGACACGTACGCGACCTATTCACAATTTTAAAAATCGGCTCCGATGCACTTGCTGCCACATGCAGGACTCACTGTCCCGTCTCCAAATTGGCCCTTATTATCGATTCGTTATCTCGCTTTCTTACCCTCATGTTGTAGTCTTTGCATTCCGAACATGGAATTAGGATGAAATTTTTTGATACGCCCGGCCTAAACAGCAGTTCCCTTGCGAACGCTATTGCGTCGAAAATATCCAAATTCCCGTTACCTAAACCAAACGACACGTCATTATTTAGACTCGCACATATTGAATCTGTTCTTTCTATTTTCACAAAATAAATTTAAATCTACTTCACTCACCGCTCGGAATTGAATCAAAATGGGTTATTATTTGTTGAGCTTCGACGAATACCTTGTTGTTGACTACCAAATTACGCGGTTCGTCAAATACGTCGTCTCCACCGAATAACACGATGGCGTATCTGTTATCGGTCAAAGCGTGAAGATTTAGTTCTTTGTCTAGTTGCTCTATGATCAAATCAAAGTGTTTCTTTGTTCTTAGATTTTTGTTACATTCTTTTGCTTCAATTATGAAGACGGTGTCGGCGCTTTGAGGTAAATTTGAGCCTTCGAAGCGAACTGATACACCTTCGGGTATTTCAGTTCCATTTGGTGTAGTGCATTTAACACAGACGTCGGGAATTCGAAGAGGTGTATTGGAATAAGAGCATAAACTGATATAGGCCAAAGCCACAGAACACGCTTCTTTCTCGTTTGTGCTATTTAGACACATTGCCACAAATGGATCTTTAGAAATTCGAGGGAAGCATGTAGTCAATGATGATAATTTACTAATGAAAAACTCATCGCAAAGACTTTCGACAGCCGGATTTGGTCGAGATCGCGTATTCACGCTATTCGCATTGCTGGTGCATTTCTTGAGAGCCCAGCTATTCGTAAACGTCTGTAAATCTTCCGGTTTAGCTTTTACTTTTTGTGAAGTCAAGAAATCATCAGACGGTTCGTTATTCATGGTACCCCAGAGTCCGGCTGTCTTGCCAAAGTACCATCCTGAGAAAAATTGTAGGGCAATTTTCTCGAGGAATAATAACAATTGCACTTACCCGATAGCTCGAATACGCAAAGATCGAATTTCAAGTTACATTCGAGAACGAAACCGTTTTTGCTCACCGCTGTAAAGACGTCGGCTTCGAGGAATAGGGACGTGTCGCCGATTTGTGTTGGCAAAGTTATTCCGTCATTGCCGATTTTGACACTCTGAAAACCAAAGAGGTCAATTGGGGTAAATCGAAGTAGCGCGCTGTGCCGTTTCACCTACATCTGTGAAAACGTTAACGTGGACAACCGTGTTATTGATCAGGAGTAACAGTTCGTGGATTTTAGCACTGTTATCGTAGGAAACAACAACAGAGAAATTGCGATCGACGTAATCTGTCGCTAAAAGATATGAGCAGCTTCCGCGGAAATCGTAATATCTCCTATCGAATGTCACATAATATCTCGAACCGACTAGCATGGCTTGCGCTGCAAATAAAGTTTTGTATCGGACACGTTTACCCAATTTGCTGATGACTGACCTTTAAAGGGCGGTAGCCAACTTGAAAGTTCGGTGTAAGGCTTGTAGTCGTAATAAAAGTCCCAGAAAGAGATACGGGTACTTAAGAGATAATTCTGTATGTTATAAATAGTTTGCAGTTCGGGAATTTCCTGAGACGAAAAGTTCATTAAAACGAAAACGTGTGATATAAATCGAATCTTACTTGAAATTTAGGAGTTTCGTTGAAAGCATGCCACGACATGGGCAATTTTTGTTCCAACAACATGATTCCCTCGGATGGTTCGAATATAAATTTCGTTTTCGCCACGCGGTACCTGAATATTACATGAACATTGTAAGCACTTATTTTACAAAGTAAAATTGTCTTGTTACTTGCCTGTTTTCGGCCTGCAGTGCCGTTAAAGCCATATCAGAGAGCTTCTGGTGCAGAAGTGTAACGAATCGATGCACCCTATTTTCCACGTCGAAATAGTCGTACAACCATTTTGCATTGTTGTACCATTCGTCATATTTTGCTAGCAGGAACTGGATCGATGGTAGTTTTTTCAGTTCGTTTAATTCGTTCACTATTTCCATCACCACTTCTTGTAACTCTTTACCGAACGGCACCGTGTTGAAATACTTCTCTTTCAAAAAGTTCCAAACTATTTTCGTATATTTCGTGATGCTAGCTATTGTGTTATTTCCGGTAATGTCTTTGTAAAATCGGTCCATGTCGTGTGTGAAATTTGCAAATTTAACGAAATAAGGCGATTCGATTAGTTCGCTTTTACGGATGTATAAGAAATCCAAGAATTCACGACTTGTAGTCCACGCTATTGTCTCCAAATAGTGTATCAGTTTTATAAATGTCGGCTCTATTGCCGCTAGTGTTTTATGCCAATTGCTAACTATTAAAGCGTACGTTTGTGACCACAATTGTTCCATATATTGTATAAAAGTAACGTGCAAATCTTTAATGAAAGCATCGTATTGCTCCACAATGTTTTTAAACGCATCTGAAAGGTGATCTATCGGGTCGCCGTCCAGCAATCCTCGAATAAAATCGGCCGTATTCTTGTAATACGTCTTAATCTGCGATATTGAAAAGAAAACGTTAATGGTATAAACGATTCTTCCACTTTACAAAGTTAATGCTTGTCGTAAATTTCGTCGTTAAATCTGAATTGTCCCGAATGGGGACTTAATAAATCGAAAGGGTACGGAAAGAACCACAGACTCCACGCGATGCAAAAACTACTTATCTATTTGCCACACTTTGAAATATTTAAGAATGGCAACAGCTGGACATGTCACGGTATGGACCGTTAAATAAATCGTTTTACGCAAGTTTTAAAACGTCATAACTTGAGCTTTGCAAATAGAAACGTTAAGTAAATCTCATATGTCCAGATGCAAAATGGTGGATGCGCCGGGCAAATTGTTAATTATTTTGAAAACACGTATTGTATTTTCTTTGTAACTTTTGCAAACAACTTAAAGTTGTTTTTAACATTAATAAGAAACGCAACAGCCGGGCATATCGTATAGAACGTGAAATTAGACCTCGGTGTTCAATAACGCTGAAAGAGGAAACTAATATTTCCCGAGATTTATTTTGCCGCCATTTTTTAGGCTACTTTCACACGAGCGAATTTGAATCACGCGATTGTGTTATTATAATAGTTTTTGCTTTTTACACGAACAATAGTTGATATCGCCCTAGTGTAAGAATCCCGAGTAGGAAATCATGTTTAAAATGAAAATGTTCAGTCTAGTGTGGCATTAGAAGTGATAAATATGGATCATTTCAAGAGGGGAATTGCATTTATTTGTTTAGTACATTGTGTAGTTGTGAAGAGGAAATGAAATAATGTTGGGGAAGACGGTGAACGAATTCGCTTATTCGAAAGCGTTTTTATGTTCGTATTTATCGTTCAGTAACAGCCGCAGTCGAATGGATGGACACGATTTTTGTTGTTTAATAGCAAAAAGAACAATTTCGGGCGAAACTGACTTCATAATGTTTAATAACCGCAAATGGTCGTCGCGTTTTTCCAGTGCTGTCGTAAATCTTACGCAGTGTTCTAAATAGAGAAACATCGCGCTCTTAACGAACGACGAAATAAAAGAAGGGCTCGAAATTTGTTTTTACCTTTTCGATGACCCACTCTATACTTTTTTTGATTTTTGCCCCCGACTCTCCCATGATTTCCCAGATTTCCGAAACTATCGCCGGGAGAGACACAAAGTGTTTTTTCAGAGCTAATTCGTCGAACATCATCATTGATATGTTTACGATGTCTTTGATATAAAATTCATTGGCGTTGTACGATTTGTTGAGGAAAACCTTGAATTCGTCGAAATCGTTTTCAATGTCTCGGAGTCCTCGGAGATCGTCCAAAAAGTGTTCTACTAGCGGTTTCGCGTCGTCCCAGATGCCATGAATGGCGTCGTTAGTTTCGGATCTGACGTATTGTTTGGTGTTATTAATTCCCTCCAGCATACCGTTATATAATTGCTTAGCGGAGGATCGTATACCATTCTATAATAATCACAAAATAAACAGTTACACGTGCTGTCGTACACCTGTGCGTATTACCAGGATATCGTGTTTGAGGTCCGGCCTCCACAACAAACTGGACATGATAAGTCTGGAATGATTCAAGCGGAGATAATACGCAACGTCCGAGACCCTAATGTCCTGGTAATCACGCCAGACATCAAACATGGCGCTTCTGGCGTCGGGAATCACACCGTACACATGGAGACTCTGGCTTCCATCTGGAATCAGTAAAATAAAATTATTCCGGGCGACGGAGCGCCGGAGGGAGTGTCTTTTACAAAACTTTACTATTTTCCGAATTATTCATACCTGTAGTCATGTTAAAGTCGAGTTGAACCAACTTTTCTTCGAAATTGAGGTAAAACTCTCCTGAGGCATTGTTCATCTCGTGGCTTGCTGATATGTTTGCTGTGTAAGTAGGGAACCTTCCCCCATATCTTGTCCACAAGTATGACAGTCCATCGAAAGCGTTTTTCTAAAAATTCAAAAATATTGTCGCTTGGGAAGTTGCAAAATCGATCGTAATCGAAACGATCGTCGTTAGAATATTTTTACGGACCTTTAGCTCTATTTCGTTGCGAGTCAAATCTACACGAGCCAATGCTTCTGCTGTTCGCAAAGGCAGATAGGATCGCTTGTAGTCGGTATAATGACCAGTGCTGTACCCATAGGGATTCCAGTAAAAACCTCCATGTGTATTTAAATTAAGGTTGGTAGCATCATGTGCGGCCCACACTTTGTAAGAATAGTTGTATGAGGAAGGATAAGAGTTATCATCGACCCGAGCTCCCATAACGAGTCTCTGTTGCGGGTCAGGCGAATAATCAACAGTTAATTGGGTATCCAAGAGTTTTTTCTCGTCATATTCATACTCTCCGAAGAAAGTGATATCCTGGGGAGAAAATCTCTTAAAGTGGATACTCGACGTTGATTAGATCTACCTTTGCAAATGAAGGATGTTTGATTTGAAACAGAAGTTCCTCGCGGTGCAAAGCAGCCCGTTTCCAGTCAAGTCCCGCCTGCACTTTTTTCTTATTCTTATCCCACGTTAGAGAGACATCAGAAGACAGTGACGAGTCACTTATGTTATAAAAACCCGTTGCTGTGAAGCTTCTACGTGGGTAGGCCACGTCTATCTGTACTTGCTGGGAACCGAACGCTTCGTTCTGTGTGAAAGAGATATTTCGATCCCGTAATAGGTTTTGAATGAATGAGTGCTTTATGACATTTATTACCACAGTTTTGTTGAGCAGCAGAAGATCGTATTCAATCCAAGCAGAAGAACTCAATTCAAGACGTGAGTGCTGCTTGAATTGTTGCTCCAACACGTCATAGTCCGTATACAACTTAACTGTTCGGTTTGAATGGGTAGCTGAAAATGCTATCTGTCGACCAGTTGAACTCGTTCGCACGTTCATTTCTCCCGTTAGGTTGAATTTTGTCCGATTTTCTAAGTGATAAAGATGTAAATGTTTTGTATCCTGCAAAAATTACATTTTTATCACTTTTAAATGGGGCTAAAAGCACGACCGAGAAACAGCTTTATGGATGGACACTTGCCAAAAAGCCTTACCATGAAATGTAATTGCTCGCTCGTGTATATAAACGCGAAATTTAATTTTTTTCAACAAATATTAAATCGATCGGATCCGGTCAAACTGTTTCTAACATTTATAAATGTCGCCCATAACTATTATCGCCTCTCATAGTAGAAGAATCGTCGACAGAATTGTCTGCGACACCGGAAAATCAGGAAAATACTGCTTTTTTGTTTTGACATTTTTCATACAATTTCCACACACCAAGAACAATGAAAGAAAGAATTCTGCGATATGTCACTTTTTACGACCTTTACACTGAGAAGTTCTCTCACATGAAAATATTTGTGATAATTTAGGATTAGACTTTAGGAATATTTTATTCATGCAATAAATTAATCAATCTGTTTCGCCTTAAATTATAAGGTCGTTCGTAACAACAAGTGGTTCCTTTCTTAAATTATTAAGTGGTCGGTTTTAAGTAAAGGGTCCGTAATTGTTTACTTGTGAAAAGTTTGGTAGGTTGGGGCCTGATGTAATGCATTTTAATGTTCGCTTGAAAAGATTTTCTTTGAAGGCCGGTTGATGCACAATTACATCGGACTTGCAGTATAATGACAGGTCCGTAGTCGCGTGTAGTCGTTGAATTTAGTTGTAGAATGAGATAGTTTGTGGGGTCTTCGTTGAAAGCGTTGTCTAACGATAAAGTGTTAGCGGTTACAAGTTAACAGTTTGGTTTGAATGGATCGTGCTTAAATTTGTGGTGAGTTCATCGCCTTTATCCTATTGTCAGGTTTTGTGATGACATAGGTGTACATACATCCGATGATGAAAATGCGTTCGACTTAATTTCATTGGATGGCTGTACTATGAAAAACATTTGTCGGTTCTAAAAGTTTAAATTGGTGATAATTCACATCCTGGTGGATTAGGGAGAAATCGCAATCTGCCACAAGCTAGAGCGTGCTTATGAGTTGTGTCCGGCGACCGTTTGTTTTTCTCGGCTGGCTCATGTTTCAAACGGGCGAATGGATAGCCCAGCACGGCTCACATTCATCACTCGGGATATATACCAAAGTTTAAATCAATAGCGGTTCGTGTATGCACTGAGATAGATATATAGCCATATTGAGTGATGGAGATAAAACTATCAAACTCGTCAGCAACGCGAAAAACGTTCATAAATAACTGAAGCCGTGAAACCCAGTCCGGGTAAGTATTTTCAATTAGGAATCGATTAAGACGAGCACTTGGAAGACAACTGTTGATTAGGCGAAGAACAATTCCTGTCGGTAGTTAAGATTCGTGATTTAAACCGATGAATAGTCGTATAAAACGCGGAATAATGAAACCAACGGCGGTCAGCAAAAGAGATAAAGAAGGCCGCATTGTGGTTTGGAGTACAAAATCGGGTCGGGGGTAAGGACTGTATAGTAGGTAGGGAAACAGCGCCGGGCGGCTATAGATTACGGTGGATTTTATAGGAGTCGCTGATTTATTTGATGCACCCACCACAGTCGGAGTGTTGGAGCCGTCCCTCGGCGCCCCGTATTCGTATCCGTGAACATAGTCTGCCCCGACGGGGACCAACTTGTTCTGCACCTCCACGTGGATCCTATCCTTATCGAAGCCCGCCCGTGACTCGGACTGGCAATTATACTTGCCTTCCAGGACTTTGTTTCCGTTATAGTCGACCGTGGTATGGCCCGTGTTCAACCGAGGCTTTTCCTGAAACACCGTTGAGAATACAACAGAACAATAACTTTGATAAAAAAGACAGTTCCAAATTGGAAAATTACAGCTCCCTTGCCCGGCCAGGGCCTAACTCAACCTAAATTGCGACCGTTCCACTATCAGTTCACTCACAACTCATTATACAAACTCTTCCAAATAGAACAAAAGATTCTCTTCTCTCTATTCTCTCTTGCTTTTCCCTACCGTATTTGAAGAACCTCTTTAAATCATTAAGAATTTAACATTCCGCGACGATAAATATGGAAGTCGTTTTAAGTTTTGCAACAAAGTGGAGAAAAAAATCAACTGGGTGCAGCCACACTGAAGACTTACCTCGTAGTTAAATTGAATGTTAGCTATGTGCCTTGTCGTCAGCGGCACTTCAATCACCAGTACACCTGTTGTATTGCTTTCTAGCACGGAAGTTGTAGTTTCCCTAACACACTGACAGTCCAAAATTGCATTATCATTAGGCCAGAATACTTCCAAATGTCGATTATACAAACGTCTGAAACAAAGGCAAAATAGCAATAATTTACAGTTAGTTGTTAGTGTGCAAGCCGACAACGAGCGGCATTGTAGGAAACGAACTTTCGTCGAGAAATACGACTTCCATCTCATCTTGAACATTCTAGCCACAAACAACAATTACTTACGCATTAGTTTTTGTGTTAAAATGGGCTCCGGTATAATTAACGTTTCCAAAAGGAATCGTCACATTAACCGTTCCGTTCATATTCCCTAATCCATTGTAATCAACTTTGGCAAATGCAAATGATCGTTTTTCGGGATAAAATGCCTCGCATCTGGAACAGCGTTCGATTTATTTTCAATTATAAATATATTGCGAACATATCCGGTGATTCCTTACGTGATGTTATGATATGTATCTGAGCTGCTGTAGCTCATTTCCGTAACAAGCGTGTCTTTATTGTCGAACTTGGGAGTCCGCAGTTTGTATAGAACATTCCAAGTATTTTGTGACCTCCACAAGTCCAGGTAATTGTTAATACATTTGTTATTCCACTCCAATTCTACATTTCCTCCCATGCGTGTCTTATCAGCTAACGAGACCTGAATACCGAAGCTATCTCAATCAAACTTATTATCTTCTCTATCTGAACTTACGTTTCCCCAAGATCCGTACCGCTTCTTTGAATTGGCAGTACGATATTTACCTAAATATTCAACGGTCCTCAAATCCTTATCGTAACGTAACTTGCCTGCCAAACTATAAACTTCTTTAATGGGTGCAGGGAGCTCCACATGAGCTTCCAAATTCATGTTCTGGTAATTCGGCAGAGATAAGATTACGTTGGAACCAGCCCTAGAATCCACCCTTGAAATTTCGCCGAAATTTAACAAATTAATCAATACATACGACCACAACTTGTCCACGTTCGCGCTCGCTCCCGCTTTAATAAATTCAAACGACTGATTCGGATTAATATAAAACCCTTCCAGTCGAGACTGACTCTTATATTGGCGATTTTCATAATTTCCAACAGCTTTAACGTACATATTTTCCAAAAATACATAAATCCAGTCAACCTGGATATCTCCCTTGGCATCAGTTACTTCAAAATAAGCTCGACCGTAACGCTGCTGGCCCGAAGCTCTATAAAAATTCCCCTTTTCAACACCACGGAATAAAAACAGTTTAAGCGATTACAACAAATAACTATTTTGAGTTTAGTTTTTCAGGAAACAAGATTACAATTTCGTGTTAGAGATTTAGGTCGAACGAGACAAGCGAATTCACTTCGAGTGTTGTTGATTTGTTGTAGCAGGAGATGCTGGTTTTACGGTACGTTGTCCTAAATCAGCCGTAATAAATGTCTCTTTTTGCACCTGATGGTAACGTACGTCGCCACTTTTAACAATGCCACTGAGTTAAGGCTGAAGTATTGGAAGCATTTAATTCTATCACCGTCGCATAGCTATGCAAATGTTTCCCAAGCACACAAATCTTGAGCGAAAAAAGCGTCAAGTAAATAGTTGCCACTCTAAACGGAACGTTGATTTAGTTATTTTTTGATAGTCGGTGGTTGATAAATTTCAAAAGTGGGTTAAGAGCAGCAAAATGCAAATGCATTTTAGCCATTGAGTAATGACTACGTAAGGCAGGAGTAATAAAAATGGGTAATTGTCGTTACGAGGTACTTTTAAAGTAGCGAAAGATACATTGTGCTCCATAACTCAAGTGCTATAAGAAAATTCACTAAGTGAAAATCGTCAAGAAAGAAAGCAATACCCGGGGGGGTCTGCATTGAAAACGCTGAGTCATACTGACTATAAACAAGCATCAGCCATTAGAGGCCTTGTTGAAAGTTCCACAGGATTCGTAGGATCGTCGCGGATATTTAGAGGGAATAAAAGTGGGAAAAATAAAGTCAATTTTTTTCAAAACAATACGGTGCCAGATGTAAATTGATACATAAAGAATTTACGGGAACTGTAAAAAATTCAAATGATGATTATTCTCAATTTCAAAGGAAAAGAGAACAAATAGAAAGAGTAGATTAAAGGAGAAGTCTGTTTGCCGTTGTCTACAAATAAACACCTACACTTATTAGAATTAAGGTGAACTTTATTGTTGATAAAAGAGCTAAATTAAAAGGTTGGCCTAGTTCGGTGAGACGCAATACCAGTCCATGCGTGGTTAGTGTTCACGTTTCAGGCAAAAGTCGACTTTTCTTGTCTATGGTTAATACGTAAATCACCCCTTTGGGAGGTATACATTAGCGTATGCGTTTAAGAAGGGGACGGTTATGGCGCTGTTAGCTCAAGCCATTGTTTACTCTTGATTTTTGCCAGTTTTATTCGATGGAATATTTTAGGAGAAACCGCGATGTTCGAATAATCGCGTTAACATGAATGAATGCCGAATAGATAATTGGGTATTATCGACAATTTCTAAAGAGGAAAAGTTTGCAGTTAATATTTTACATGTGACGTATCTTTATGTGCTTTGTCGTTCGACGTGGAGTGGCGTACGGTAGGAAGCGATGAAAAGTGAGCGTGCTGTAGTTTCCAGACTCCGGGCGTTGGGGATTGTTTAAATCAATCATCTTTTTACCGTATGCGACAAATTGTGAGGTTATATGTTACGAGTGGATGTTTCGGCTTAGAGCACCCCCCATTTTATCACCACGCACGAGGGTACGAACGATACTACCATACAAGCCATCATATATTTTACACGATTCTGACATAAAGCCGCACCATTATAAGAAAACATATTTGTGTAGCATCGATTTTTCAATTAAACGCTATCTCAAGAATAAATTTTCTTCAAGTAAAATTGTAATAAATTAAAAGGATTTGATAATGTCTTTCAGAGCGATACAGTCGATTGCATTAAGCAGGCAACTTACACAACAGAAGCTCCCAACTTCGGATTTTCGAGCTTTAGGATAGGAGTTCGAGCAGCTATTGAAATGCTAGTGCCGGCATCGGTCGATGTTGCATTTGCTTGCACTGTAAACTTGTTGTACAACTGATGGGACGTATCTACCTACAATATTATAACAAACAGCGAAATGACAGGTTTTTGTTAATTAATTCATTACTTCTAAATCAATCTGCCAGTCAAATTTACGTCGAGATAAGATATTTGCTTTAAATCGAGTGAATTTATCCAAATGTTGCGCACTTCCAGCCAATATATAACTCCCTTCCTTTTCGGCCTCCAATTTGTATTCGAAATTCAGCGGATCGCTACCATCTTGGGGAGTCAACTTGATTTGGGCGTTTACAGGGATTTTTCCTACCATATTCGCATGACCGTTAACCCGAAATTCTTTATCTTTCAAATACAACGTTCCAACAAACTCCTTCAAATTAATCGAGTTTTGGGACACAGTTCCCCTCAGCGATATCGGAAACCTTTAAATGCAACATTTCATAATAGGAAACTAATTGAATTTCCGCGATAATTACTTTTTCCCATTGAAATTAATATTTGATGTCGCCCCAAAAACGTTTCCTTCGGCCGTTGAATTTATATTGATTTCCAACGGGTGCATTCTTATCAATGCCCAACTATACATTCCTTTCTCCGACATATCTACTTTCACACCCACTTCGGAATCTTCCATCCCCCTATAAGGCGTGTCCAAAAACACTATCGCGTGGAATTGTTCTAACGATTTATACATCCAATGAGTTTTAAAGTAAATCTGCAATTTCGAAGTTAAAATTCGTCGTTACAACTTGTGTCTCAAGAAGCGTACCTGCTTCTTGAGCAGTTTTTCTATATTTATTTTCGCTTCGACGAAGTTGTCAATTGGCGTAGCTTCTTTTTTGAATTTAATATTCGTCGGCGGTATTTCCAAAGAGGGAGTTTTAGCTTGAAGTAAAACAGTTGCATCGAATAAGCCATTAAATACCTGAAATTGTACGCGATTTGGTAACGGAGACTTAATGGAAGTTGCAATTACTGTGATGCTCTTAAGGGCTGTCCGGTGTAGTTTCAGAGAGCCCCGTTGGTGACTAACCGCGAGGGTGTGAGATTCGATCCCGGTATCATGATCGCGATCACGGTTGCGGTGAACTCACATAAGCTATGTAAATATGTGCGCATACATCTAAATAACTTTGGCATATCAAGTTGCGAAATAGACCTAGCGAGTGAATTGTTTCGGCCAATGCCGATACACACACTTTTTAAGGCTCTCGAGAAACTCCACAGAAGCCGAGTGCATTTAGAGTTTAAATTGACGTGTCCAGATCGGAATTGAAAATCATGTCTTTCGCCGAGAGTTCACTTGTTTACCTCTGCTTTCGTAGTCACTGATATATTACTACTATTTGTAGTCACTGATAAATTGGTCAAGTATATGTTAGGCTGCGTCTCGTGACTCGCGTGGACCAACAGCTGGGGAAACTTTTCCAAAGGAGTGTAGAGTTCGAGCGTTGTGTTGTATCTTGTTGTTTTGTCCTCTCCTCGGAACATTGTGTAAAATACAAAGACACCGGTCTGAAAAATGGCAACTTTAAGCGAGTTCAATTCGATATTCCTTAATCATTACCTTAATCCAACGAGTGCGGTTCTGATAATCCAGATCTAGACCCAGTTCGTATTTATGTCCGGGGATTATCTTCAAATTGTAGGAGGAAGTAATGATTTTAAAAGTATCGTACGGTGTTGTTATTTTGAGATCATTTTTCATTGTCAGTACGTCCTGAAATTTGAAGGATTAATTATGGGCTAATGGTGTAGCCAAGTATTTACAATAAATTCAAACACGTCGTTGAGTGTAGCGTTACCAGCAGGAAGGGATAATGTGGCATCTAAAATGTACAGTGGTCCTTCTTGATCAATATCCAGCGTTCCTTCCATCGTCGGATAAATAATAGCATCGATTTTGATGCTTCCAGTCCAATTAAGACTATCCTCTTCTTCCTGATCATCTTCATTTTTGTGTTCTGACCAACTGTGATCCGCCAACCTTTCCCCATAAATATCCTGGCTCTTGATTCCCATCTCTTTCAGAATCTTCGGTTTCGGTATACAGAGGAGCGCTACTCCTAACTGAAAACACATGATGTGATATACAATATTGCGGCAAAATCTATAAACGTTTGTGAGGTGAAAAGTTTGAAAGTCGTTTCGCGAGCGAGCTGCAGCGTCACATTTGAAAAAACAGCTAGACGCTCTCGCATGAATACAATTAAAGATGCAAGGGGACGGGAAAGTTCAAGTATCGGTTTTTCAGATCTGCTTAAGTATTTCTCCTGATGCGGTCTTGCCGTTTCGATGGCGTAAATGATGAAGCGTCAAAAGTAGAAGCAAGTGATATATTGATGTTTGCTTATTAGAGGGTGTGAATAGACAGTGGGGTGCGTAAAGATGTGCCAGATCGCAACGATAACCGTAATGAGATGTATTACACGTGACTTCGACGGCGGCATTCGGCAGTAAAATAGCGGCTTTGGCAGGCCAAGATCTCGGACTCAGATTGCAGCTTTCACTTTAAACGCGGTCGATCGATAAGCGACACCAGCAAACTTTGCGAATGGATGCTTCTCAAAACAGCACGGATATCCGAGCATTACTCAATCTAGGTGAATTATAAATCCTGTCGCTCTATAGATGAAAGATTGGTATTCCGTAACACATATATACAAACCTTGTGCTGGGATAACTTGATGGAAACTTCAAAGTCTAAGCCTTCTTTGAATATGAGTTTAGAAACGATACCATTTTCTTCAAACCTTTCGATAGGAGTGTAAATCTTATATGAGTATTCGAAGTCTATGACATTTACATAATGCCAGACACCGGTGAATCCCAGCATCAGCGAATTCCACCGTGTCCGGAAATCAGCCTACAACATCGCACCAAAATTACAAAACTTACCGCAAACACAACTTTTTTTTACCCTGTCGGGCTTCAGTTTTCCCACGATCAAAATTTCCTGCAAAAACGAAATTGGAGTCGCCAGACTCAGTTTTACATCGAAATTTGTTATAGCCTCCATCTCTAAAAGAATTTCCACTCCCATCAAACCGGAGGGGTAGGTAACTTGGGCAACCAGGTGGCGACGCTCTTCAGAAAATCCAAAACGGCCCATCATATTTTTATACTTTTCTATTGGAGTTGTTATGTTACACACTACCATACTATTCGTCAATTTGCGCAAATTGCCTGGAACGTACGATATTTTCGCTAAACGAACAACAAACATCAAGCGTTTACCTTCGAAACTAGCCGTGAACTTTTTATGATCTAAATCGAGATTTGCAAACCCCCTTATATATTTGGTTTTGGTGTAATAAATTTTACTAATCAGATAACCCCTGTTGCAAACATTGAATGGAGTTGTCGCCATAACAGCACCGGTTAAATTTGTGTACTGATTATTTCTATCGATTTTCCAATTACTTTTTATATCAATCGCTTGCTCGGGGGCATACTGAAAAATTTTATTACGATCAGGGATCAGACTAGATACACGTTACATCTATTTTAACGAATGCAGATATGCAAATATTTTTAACTAATGTGAATATCGAAGTTAATAAGGGAATAGTGAAGTATCCTTTTCCTCTGGTGGAATGTCATTTGTGGCTTCCGTTTTTTTCGACATTGATCTAGCGTTGTGCGGGATGAATGTGAAGGGTTAATTGTTAATACAGTGACATCGTTTTTACGAATGTCGGAAGAATCAATTTTGTGTGAATAGATGTGAGAGTGGAGTTTTTGTACGGTATAAATAGGAAAACGGGAAAAATGTGGTGACTAAAAGAAAATAATTGAGTACCATTAACTTGAGAATGGTGTCCACCTTTGAGTTGGTTTTATTATGGTTGAGATATGCACTAAGGGTTGGTATATTTTTGAGCGTACTTGTTAGCGAACTTTTCAATTTGCATTGAAACGCAGCGTCACTTATTGAATAATCCTCAAATAAATCTAAAGTGACGCTTTCGTCGTGTTTCCAAAATACGCTGCCGTTTATTCGATACATGTTCCCGGTATGATGGTAGCTAAAATGTTGTTTTTTTGGTAAGGGGTAGTGGCGAAATTAAAACTTATTACCCTCCATTAATCGAGGTTTTTTGCCAGCCGTCAAACGGGGTAACGATCCGAGAATTAATTATAATATATGTCTGGCGGTCCATATTGTAATCAACCTGAAGGTCAACTGCAAATGACTGCTGATCGGCCCAGGATAATCGAACGAGGGTGCCCAAGTGGCCACCTAATAATAGAATAAATAGAAGTGAATCGGAAGGTAAATTAAAGCGAGTTCTCACTTCGTAACTCGAAATTAAAATTAGCTAGAATAGTCCGCCCGGGGTAATATATAAGAAGATTTCCTTCATAATTGAAAGAGGCAAGCTTAGTAAAGTTGCCAGAAACCACGAGTTTTTGGTTGTTGTCGCGGTTTGCATCCCACTTTAGTTCAAGACCTGCAGCTTTGTATGTTTCCTTATTATATTCCCAAGCTGCAAAGCGAATGTCCCGGAGTCTGGCATTTATAAAGGTATTGATTATAAAGTGTGTTATGGGTGAATTAATTCAAACTTACTGGTCAATGTGGAATTCAAGAGAAACTCGCCGATGATCCCCAAAGTAAACAGAGCTGAGCATTGAGTACTGCTTGGCTTTGTATTTCAGTTTGACCTGGGTTGTAGTTTCTTGAGGTGAGACAACGGTATGTTTGAGGTAGAGACAGTAATTATTTCTGTCATGATCTGCCTGGAACATGTCCCAAATAATCTAAATTAAGTACAGAAACACTTGCTTTGTCTTTGTTAGAACGTGACTTTTTAGACAGCTGAATAATGAGAAAACGTCAGATGTAATTAATATATGCAGGTGACAGTCGATCGTTTAATACCCTGTCTTACCTTAAAATCGATCTTAAACTCATTGTTGTCGCGATAAAATTGCAAGTTCGTAATAATATCCTTAAAACTGGGAGACTCAAGCAGCAATTTCAGGTGATGATTTAATGATCTCGCCGTACTCTTATCCTGGTAAAATCCGCGAGCCGAAGCGCTGTGGCCGCTGAACCAAGTCCCGCTTACTTCCACCTAAAAATGAAATTATCCAAAATAAGGCAATTATGATAATGCGTAATGTGCCAGTCCATTAGCAAAAGCGATGTTTTAAATCGTATCATATCCTAACTAGCAACCAACTCGAACAAACGATCTATTACTTGCTCTCTTGGGAGGCTCTACTTTACTTATATCAGAAACTTTCGCACTGAAGTCTTCTTTTCGAGACACAAAAATAATTAATGTGAAAACTTACAATATAGTCGGAGGCGACTTTTTCCTGCAACTTTCCCTGCAAGATCATCGGAGTAAATGATGGAATCGTTATATTAATTCGACCTTCCATCTGTTCTAACGTTGTTCGAGGGTGCGACCAGAACATGGTCACCGAAACTTCTTTATCATTTCCGTACTTAATCACTAGCAATACATCGACAGTGGGATTCTTCACCACGACATTGAATTTTCCTTTCAAGTTTAGTCCTGTTGATTGTTTGCCAACAGACAAAATCGTGTTTAAAGTTCGAGTGCCGTCAGGTAATGATTTATAAGAAAAGAACCACTCAACGCTAAGTTTATGTAGCTCCGCATCGGGATGGTTTTTTTCTAATGGGCTCGAAGTCAAGTCGAATTTCGTCTCAACATGACCGACACCCTTCTAAAATGAAACTCTCGAAACAAGTCCGGATTATTTAACGACGTTACCTTAAATTGCAAATTCGCGTCGAAATTAAAATGTGGGTACGAAGTGCTGAAAAGACTGCAAGCCCCTCGGTAATCGACCAAATTTCTAGGCGATCGATTAGCGAGTGAGAATGCGAACATAACTCGCTGTTCTTTTGTGTAAGCGAATTTGTAATCTAACTTCAAATTTGCAGCCACCGATGCTTCCGTTCTTGATATATAACCGAACAACTTCGAGGTCAGACGCTTGGTCTGAAATTTCAGGTCCACGTCATACTGTGATGTTCCCCTCTTACTAACCAACTTTAATGTTCCTGAAATTAATCGAGTTAAAAACTCAAACTGAATTCCGACATATCGGGTGTCTATGCAAAATGCAAGTTTATTAATTTTTTTGCGCTAACCGCGATAGAATTAAACCCTAAGATCGAGCACTCTACATACATAAATTATAATCAAGTTAAATGTGGGATGTTTAACTCATAATAAATTTACTTAGACTAGAAAGTATTAATAAAGTTAGGTAGTATAAACGGAAGCGCTCGAGAAAGAGGAGCAAAACGTCGCTAATTTGATTGGTGCACTACGGATTCTTATTATATCTGTGAACAGAATAATGATTAACGCGAATTTATAAATTATTTGAGTTTTGCAAACATCGTGTTCGAATCGGACGAAAAAGTAAAATGAGGCAAACTAATTAAAATCGAAACAAGTTTGAGACGGAAGAAAGTAATTGAGAATGTTAAAAGTGTTTTGTGAAGATCTTCGTTTAGTGAAAGTTTTATGTCGGTTCGTTAAAAATTTCGTCGAACCTTGCAGTTCAAGCACTCTTTCTCCGTTGATTCCCAAGTATATTTTGGGGTAGTAGTTGAATCCGTGTTTGCTGTCTTCTCGAATCAGAGAAAGATTCCAGTCAAAATGCTTTTTTTCATTGATTGTGAGGGCCAATTGTAGATACTTTTCTTTGTCGGTATTTTTGTATCTTCCGCGTGCCAGTACGGTTCCTGCCGTGGATTGCAGGAAAAGGGTCAGGTTTTGGCTTTGCCTGTCGACTGTAAAATTAGCGGCGAAAAGTCGGCCAATAGAAGAGCCGGGAGTATCGAAGGTCAAAGAAACAATGCTTAAATCTCTTTTGTCGGTCCATTTGTATTCAAATATATAAGTTTTAGCGGTCGGATCAGATTTTTCAAGAAATAATCTCAATCCAGCAGGACCCGCTAAAACAAAGTAGGGTGCTTTATTTATTTTGGTCACGTTTATAAAATGATATTCTCCGCAGAGCTTAAGACCGACAGTCTTGTCTACAGCTGGCCAAGAACAAATCGATTTGGAGACGCGATGCTCTGAAGGGCCACTCTGCACTTGCTCGACATTACGCTTCATCACTATAACTTCGGATCTGCAAATTTTGTTTAGTCAGGATTGTTTTTTTGGGGCGAGCAAATAAGTCTCCCACGTACTTAACGCCAAATATTTCGGATGTTTGTCGTGGAATGCTAAATTGAACACTGACAAGTTTAAAGCCTCGTATTTTTATATCGCCTTCGATTGCACTCGAGGTGTACATGCTTGACTTCAGTTTAATGCCTGTAGTGGCGTAAAAAGCATCGACCGTCATTACACCTGTTAAGTCTAGAGATATGCTGGGTCTAATGTTGGCTTTGAGGTCTAACTCTTTGGTCTTGATGAAATTGGTAGCATGTAAGGAGCCAAATAATTTCAAGTTTATTGAGGCGGTCCCTAGGGCATTCAGGGATATGGGCAATCCGGCCCCACTAGGCACGACGTAGTTGCTATCCAGAAACATTGCCGCTTTGTTGTAATTGATTTCCTGTAATGAAAGTAATTAAATGAGCTGTCGTGGCCGGGTTGCTTGAACCGAACCGCTAAATACTTACTTTCCCAGAGAGAATTCGCTTTAAGTGATCTACGGGGTTGAGGGTTCGCAGGGCTGCCTTTATCTCCTCGTCTCCGTCGAACGTGGCGTACTTCAACTCATTGCCGAAAACTTTAAGGCCTAAAGACACCTGTTGTGACAATAATCATTAAAGAGTATCCGGCACAGATGCCGACCATTCCAAATACCTTCGGGTCGCCCACCGAATTTTCCATAACGTTCGGTAATCTATCGATCTCGGATTTCAAGACTTCATTTTCTGGAGCACTCCGACTGAAACGTACTTTCGAGGCGATCTTCTCCTTCACTTTTTCAGAGTTTAATGGCCCTTTAGGTCCGAACATTGACTCCAAATAATTCTCGAAACCCTCAAGTCGTCCGTACACCTGGAGCAAATTGAAAAATCACCCGGATCGACCCCAATTATAGCACAAACCTCCATTAAATTTATGGACTGCCCGAAAACATCCACCGTCAAGTTCAGCATCGCCGTGCGGGGGACATAAGATGACGGGGAGAAAATTACATTACCATCGTAATTAGCCCCAACATTATACTCGTCGAAAAATACCGAACCCTCACGGTGGTGCGAAAATTTCCTCACATCACTACTGAATTTCTTAACCAAATTTAGATCGGAAAGTAGACCCTGTATTTCCACTCTACTGGGAATGGAGGATTTCATCAAATTATTTAAATGACTCCAAACAAACGAGCCGACTGCAAGAAATATACATTATTTAAACAGAATTAGCTGAATAATCTCCAGTCACCTTGGTTCACCTCTTCGCTTTCTAAACTATGCTTAACCGTCCGTATCATCAAATAATTGGGACAACGCATTATTTGCAGATAGGAAGCAATACGCACTTCCACGTCTTCATCCTGATTCCTAAATAAACTTTCAAAGTAGTCGCGGGACTCCGGGCACGGTAAACGACGATAAACCTCTACGGCAGCTAAGCGAATAGCTGCATCAATTTTACTATCCTCGATAATACTGACTAAATAACTTTTGATGCTATCCGAGACTACTCCTATATTCCCCAAAGACTTAAGCGCCACTATAATCTGCGAAGAAGACGAATTTGTTCTACAAACACTCGTACATATTGTCCGCTCTTACTTTATCCCGCGATTCTCTGTCGAATTGTTTGCTGCCATAAAGGCCAATAATTGTATTTTCCATTTTGTCAACGATTGCATTTACTACATTGGTTTCAATGCAGTCAGAACGCTGGGAACAATAAGTGTGAGTTAGAGCAGTAACACTAAAGGCGATGCTTGCGTCGAAGGGTTTTTGCTGCAATAGTGCCGCCGCAGCCTCCATCATACCATCGTCTGGTCTTGGAATGAACGCCAACGACATCATCCAATCCTTAATAGTGCTTTCCGGAACTCCTCGTTTCAATATTATATCTTTCATGAGGGTCACCGACGCCGCGCTCCCGACGTACGGCAACGCATCCAATATGTGCTTTCTTAAAACAAGAAAAACGCTTTATTTTAGGAAAAATTGCTGCTTTTTGCGCTCCGACAAATTAACTCTAACAATTACGAGCAGAACAAACATACTTTCCCGTAGGGCAGGTCGCGCCGGCGTGTCCGTAGAGAGTCGAAAGTGAAGGATAGGAAAGAAGCCGCAAGGTTTGAATAAATTTCGTGAATAAATCCGAGAACTCTATTTGAACGTCATCTGTACCCTGCTTGCACATTTTCTTGATCAAATCTCTGGATGCTATTAGTTTGTCATGTGTGGGTTTGGGCGAAGGTACGTGGTCGAAGAGCAGGGAGGTCCTTCTTGACAACTCCGACTGTTCTCCTAGTGTTACGGCATTTTCACCGAGTAGAATCAATCTCTGCTCTACAATGGTGGTGGCACCTGCGTCCTGATTAGAAAATGGCTGTAAAACGTGAGACTCCTCGCATGTGATTTCGTTGTAGATGTTGTGATCGATCGACATTTGGCATCTACTCGACGACTTCAGCAAATTCTTCTCTTCCTGCAATTCCTGAAACAATCGCCGTATAACCCTCAGCAGAAATCGACAAATTATACCGCAAATATTTTTTGTACAAGGATGGAGACATATTTTTCGAAAGTACTTGCGGAAAAAGCCGATTCAATAGTTTGAGAAGTGCCAGAATTAATGGCAACATTGTTTCCGGAAGTTTGTTAGAGATGAATCTGTGATAGGATTAATTAAAACGTTGGAAGTTCGTATGACGAGCTGTGTGAAAAGTAATGGAAATTTTGAGAGCGACGAACACAACGCATTCAAGATTATTTTCTGACAATTAACTATGTAAATCGGGCTTTTTGACTTACGGGTCTGAAATTGTATGGGACCGACTGCACCATGGAGTGCAGTTTGGCCCGTTTTTTGCACCCGTGCAAGTCCTTGGTTTTTTCAAGAATAAGGCTGGTCTCTTTCGCCCCTCGAACAGTGTACTGCGTTGGGCATTGTCCCCGCACGTCCTCTTCAGTCGTGGAGTGGTCCAGATCGAACCGCTTCATCGTATTATGGAACATAGATAAGATGCCCCTCTTGAAATTTAAAACCCAATTTTTTTCATCGTCTTGAGGACATATCTCGGAGATAATCCCATCATTAAACGAAAATCTAAGGGTGTGTTCGCTTATCATATCCGAAAATTCTTGACTATTAGCATGCGGTGGAGTTTCCTGGCCGTCTTCGAAAGGGTTTTCACTTAATTTAAGATCGGATAAGGTCAAGAGTCCGTCGCAAGGTGTTACGAAATTCAGAGTCACGGTCCCTTCCACATGCAAGTCCGATTCATTCCTGCTAGTGCCGTTAAAGAAGGACCGTACGTTTACAGAATACTTGTAATTTTGCTGAGTGCCCGGACCGTATTTGAATTTTCCGGTACCTGAAACAGCTCAACATCATTTAGAGCTCCTATTACGCAGATATCTGTATCAAAATTCAAAGAGCGTTATAACTGCACTAGCAATTCGGAAGAAGTTCGTCCCGGTTTCAGGACAATGTAAACATCGCGAATTTAGCGTCACTATAACTGCTTTTAAATCCATCGTCAAGAAGCGCTTGTAATAAATAAAGCCCAAGAAAGCTCAATTATTTCCACTTTAATGCGGCCAAACCAATTAATTAATACTAAATCCTTTTCGAACTAATTAATATTTTTATCTCTTCACAGCACAAAATGTGAGCTCTTTGCGCGAAATGAATTGACATTTTTACACAAAAAGCACAAACGCTGTTTTATCTTTTACAAATAAGCGTTCATTAAGATGTACAACTTGATACACTCGATATAACGTTTCAAACGACTACCCCTACAAAATTTTCCACTTTTTTCTTTATTAAATAACATCAAATAACTTTGAAGTATTTAGAGCTATACAGTTTATACTCTCAAGTACGTAATTAAATTAACTAATGGAGTTGTTCACTTTGACAACCTTAAATTTCATTTAAAAACGAAACGAGAAATGTACGACTTGGTCGGTCACATTTCTAAGCTCTACAAATACACTACTGAATCATTCAATGACGCTATTAAAAACTTTGCGAATATTTCACCTACAGCATTCATATTTCCCTTTGGTTTAAAAAATGCTTCGTTTTTAGGCGGATTAGCCTTTTTGACTGATTTTGGATGCTTTGAATTCATTTGGCATAATTCGTGTGGAATGTAGTAATCATTTATGGGGCCTGAGCTCAATAAAATAAACACTAATCGGTTTATTTGCAACTTTATTATAGAGTCAGTTTGTATAATACACAGCATTTTGATGTAAGCTCTATTGACCATGAAGCTATAAGCTGCAATTCCAACTGGGTCCCATTTCTCAAGCTCTCGGTCGACCGGTTTTGATAAAAAGCACCTGTCGATAATTTCAGATGTACCTATATTTGTTATATGTATTTATTATGAGCGCTTCAACAAACCGTTTTTACATAATAATGAAGATAAAATTGTTGATTTCTCGAGCCAAGATAATGAATATTCCACCGAATTTCTTAAAAATTTGTTTCTTTTTTTAATAAAAAATAGTTGACGAGGAGAGAATTGTAAAATAGCATCTATATTGCAAGAAAGGCACGTCCGGAATGTATTGGATTTGGGATTGAAGAAAGCAAAATAGATAATAACTGAAATTTTAAGGGGTGAAAGGAAATAAAAGTGAGCTTTTAGAGATAACGTGAATGTGGCTGTATGAATAGATTGCGAAAATATGTTAGAAGAAATTCGTGGGATATCGGAGGATATCAACAATAAGCAGATTTCTCTCACCTACTTTCACATTAATAACACCTATCAAAACTTTTTGTTGGGGGATGAACTTATTACTTTCCGGGATCATGTCCCATTTTTACTAACTACATAAAAATAAATTGAGACGAATAAATGTCTGCACTTTTGTGAACGTTATTTTTGATAACCTGACAGAGGAACGTTACCTTTTTATTAAAGAAAATGGAAGTAAAAAGGGGTAAAATTTTGTTGGAGTTTCAGTGTCGTGTTTTGGTCAGAAACAGTTCATTAACCTATCACTGCATTGCAATGATTCCATCCAACCGGAACAGCTTTCCTTAAAAGAAAGACTTTCCCGAATGTAATTTTCTTTCTTTTATTATGTGACGTGACATGATATACAGGCATTTGACGGGAAATGTTTTGTTACCTAATTTTTACGCTTACAACTCAGAGCAACAGTCACGTAAAACTTTTTATACGAGACGGTTTTGTTCATTTTGTGTAAAAGCTCAACATGCATAACTGGATTGCAGCGAATTTACCAAGGGCCAGGTATGTGTGGAACAGGATGGTCACGATGTAACCATCCAGCTACATGTTCGTGTCTTTAGCGCCAGTTCATTATGACGCGTATAGAGAATTTTCTGTTATAATTGGCCCGACTAAGAGCCTTCTTTAAGCCTGCAATTTATTCCAAGAACGAAACCAACTCAAATTCAGCTTTGTGGTTTATGTGTAAGGTATTAACTATTGTAGAAGGCTAAATTATTAATAACATTCGCCATAATAATAGACTTACCTTTACAAATCGGTCTTCCGCAAACATTTGGGTCTTTCAAGGGATCTGAAAGAGGAAAGGGGAATGTTAGTTCCATCGTTAATATTTACAACACACTTACTTAATTATTTCATACAAACACGCAAACACAAACATTCAATTATTGCCAACCATGATTCAAGCTCAATGCAAATAAAGTTTTTTCGTGTTTAATAAAACCGCAATAGAGATCCTGGAACTCTGTCCAATAACAATTTATGTTTACAAACTGCTAACTGATGTTATAATGGAAAATTTTACGTCAATTAAATAATGAAAAATAATTAATTTAATTACGCGACAATTAACGTTCCTTTTTCGCAAAAGCTTTGAGTACCTTTTCGTAAAATTTAAATTAAACCACACACCTTTCTTTATTCATTTATAATGCAATTACTGATGTCCATTCTTTAATTATACAGCTCAAGCATTTTTTCCTATTTTAACGAGGAAGAGGTTACTCCAGGGAAATAAAGCAGTATTAGAATCAGACTGTTAGGACGACTCTTGTTAACTCCATGTCATTTAAAAAATACTAATCAACAACCAACTTTGACAAATAAATGGAGCTATTGGACACGAACTTAACAGTGCCATAATTGTTTGATTGTTGGACTCGAAGCTTGAATTTAACTGATCTAGAAATGATTAGTTATTCAAAACCTGATCTGAATACTGTATTCAACCGCTTATTGTGGTGAAACTTTGACGTATAAGAAAGTGAAGATGAATTTCACAATTATGTATAATAATGAACAATAAATAATCGTAGCATTTGCTGCAAATTTCATTTTAAATGAAAGCGCGGCTTAAAAAAGCAACTATTTTCATTAAAGCTGGATAATCTTATCAGTATCACGGACCTCTAACATTACTAATCCGGGTCAAAATTTCTACCACTTACGCAGCTTATATCCTTAAACGTTTTAATGCCATCAGATTTAGTTACAGTAACAATTATAGCATAGATTTTAACTAAACCATCCCCTGCCTGCTCTTATCAAATTGAAGTTAATATTTATTGTTATTGTTTTATTTGCCTTCTGTCTGTTTTTTCAATGAAATGTTTTAAATTTCAATAGTCTGTATTGGCAAAGCTTTTTTCGATGTTAGTATCTCGGTTGCTATTCCACCTCCGGTCGGAATGTAGCTGAATGTAAAGTGAATCGTTTTGTTTGCAAAAAGCAGCGGCTTATGTCAGTTCTAATTTGTACTCGTAGTGAATGCAACGTAGATGTAGCATAAATAATTTATCAAGTAATGAATATAAAACGTATTAAATATCACGACTGGAAGGTGGAATGTAGTAGACTGAAATGATTGATACGGGAAATATTGGTTGTTATTTAATTCTGGGAAAAGTTGTAAATTCAGAAACCGTTGGGTATTTGTTACATGCAATCGTGTATAGAATTTTACCTGAGTCATGAATGTTTATATGTTGGAGATAAACGTCTTAACAGAAGTTCTTGCTAATTAGCAAAGCGGATATTAGGAGAGAAGGCAAAAGTCAACTGCTAGTAGTTTATTCACAACAAACGATCTTAACTTATAAGAAGCCTAATGTTCCAGGTGAATATCAAGTTTTACATTAGGTGGAGTTTCGAGTGAGATTAGTTTGCTGTAAATAATATCCATACAAATAAGTTAATCAAATCAAAGGAAAGAATTTAGTAGTTATGTCGGGTGTAGGCGAGTGGATAGCTGTTACAGGTATTTATAAAACTTGGAAGAAGCAATCATACAAAAGCTCGGAACATTTTCCTGGAGCTTGTTCTTTTATAGACATTTTTACTGGAATTAAATTTGTGTTTAGTGTTGAGGTAGCGACAGCGAGATGTTTCATTTTATTGTTTATTAGTTTAGTCAAGGCATCTGAGTTTTATACGTTTCTTCGAATAATACAAATGAATATCCGGGTTATACTTACTGCGCTGAGCAAACGACGTTGTCGCTAGAAGAAAAGCCAACGTCAGCCGAAAGAAGAGCTTCATTCTTGAACAACTGGCATCGAAGTCACAAAACTGCACAAACCACTGTTCATCCGTGAACCACAAGAGACTTCAACCATGCTCTGACAACTAATGACTTATTAATCGCATCTTGACTATTTCAAAGGTCAGAAAGGCCCCAAAATCGACCACTGATAACAAGTTCAGAGGGCGAAGGTTACAACTCGTTACATTCAACAAAATCTTGTTGTTCAAGCCAAAATCTAAGAAAACCAATACAGCATTACAATCACAATTAAATGCTTCGCAAATCAAAAACCGATCAACTCATCTATTAGTGCATACAAAACAGATAAACTTCGTTTATCTAAATGTTCCAGAGATAAATCACCTTAATGGCCGGTTCAATTAGAAATGAATTTCTAATGTTTTCCTAAACTGTCGTGTGGAAAGTGGAACTAGTCCATTTTGACTCGAAAATTATTAATCGTTTCTCCGTTTTAATGAACTAATCAAATCCGTTTAAACAGGATTTTGATTAAATATTTATACGTAAAGTAGACTGCATTATTTAAATTTAGCTCAGTAATAACTATTTGCCCAAATTTAATAACAGGCAGGTAAGCTTGTCAACATGTTCGAAGTAATTAAGATCCGGCACAATTTAAGAGAGGCTCTTTTAAATCAAATAAAACTTCTTTCGCAATGATATACTTATAAGAGTCCCTTCGTTTGTTCAATTAGTCGATTTTTCACCCCATCAGCTCTTTTTTTGATTTCTGCTTCTTGTGTAACTCCTTAATTTACCAATTAATCCTTAATTGATTAATGGCTGTTTAAACTGCCTTCTCGTATATTTCCTCCTAATAATTTTCCACTCCCGAATTATCCGACCCCAGCTTAGTTTACCATCACGACTCATCCCTATCCGTGTTTTATTTCAGGACTTATCAGTAACAAATACTCCTAGCTGGCGTAGTTTAGCAATTTGGTCTACATCTAGAGCCAGTTTTGAAAAATGAGTTAGTAATTACTTTATGGGTGGACAAACGGCCCACTGTTTTATGAATGTCGATGTTATCGTAATTAATAGTGGCTATTCTAACTATACAGTTGATGAAGATCAAAGGATAGAATCAAACCAATCTGACCACTTCAGCGCATCAGGCTGTACACTTTTAATCACGTTCACTGTTCATTTGATGGCTGGGACTAATCGAACGTACTTTTTTATTTAAATTTATTACGTTCAGAAGTCTCAAATAAGAATTTTGACAAGAAGGGAATTGTTCAGTTATTATCAATTCATTTAAGCTAAGTGCAACCGACAAGAACATTTAGCGCACGTGCTGCACCGTTCACAAGAATAATCAATGTATCCCTTGGTCCGACCGTTCAACAGTTTGAAATTTTAAAAACCTTTGAGCTCAAAAGACATTGAAAAGTTTTACAACTGTTGAATGAATCCAGTGGCTCAAAATGACTCATCTTAGTTTGGGAGATACAAGCATGTAACAAGATACGATAATGTAAATAAAAATTGTGACCCGATAAATGACATGGAGTATTATCAAAGTATCACCAATAAACAAGAGTTTTAGTTACACGATTTTCCAAACAAAATGTTATAAAACCTTCCGTCAATATACCAAGAAGTGGCTTGTTACCGTTTTGCATTAGAAAATGGGTGTTAATAAGCACCAAATTCCACTGTTTTCTGAAGTTAATTTTCCTTATTTTAAAGATAATTTACACAAGCAGTGAGAAAACGGAAGGATTTTTTCATTTATGGAAATGAGAGCCGCTTAAAACAAGGAAATTATAAAATCATCTTTACGAAAAAGGCGTTTTCATCATCCAGATTGGTCTCAAATTAATACGAAGAGAGATAGTTTCAAGGGAAACATTTTGTTTTATTTGTCAAATATGTATCTGGTACGGTATGTTGATTAAAATCTTGTCCAAGAGAAATCTCATGTGACGAAAGCAGAGATATTAATGAACGTCACAATTACGTACTACAGTCGAAGTCGAGGTTTTAAAGCACAAAAACAATTTCTCTTCAGCTTTCATTAAGGACTTCAGTGTTTTAAACGGTAATCTCGGCTCGTTACTTACCTTATCAAAAATAAAAGTATCAAATATTAGGTATGTTAAGAGTTATTTTGGTTGCATTACTCTTTTGATAAGGATATTTACCTAGTGGGTAGCGTAAAGCTGCATTTTCAGAGCGAATAAAAAGTTTTTATTGAGGTGTTTCCGCTTAAAGAGATGGTAAAATTTATTACTGCTATCTTAAAGGTATCATCACCTTTTTATGTCGGCAAATATAATTTTTTTATTTTGTGAAACAGAACGGGGTTGTAAAAAATCGCAAATTACTGAAGATTTTTAACTATAGTGACTGAAATTTTCCAAATGGAAAAACCGAAATGAAACGACAAAACTCAGCTTCATGTATTTATTACTTCTCATGACGTTTGCTTTTACACTTGTATGACATCAGTTTCTGAATTGGTATTTCGAGTGCATTGAGCAAATAAAATTTTTGAGAGCATAATAAATTGGAATTGAAAGATATTAAAATATGATACCTACAAATGGCTAAATGTAATTTTGAAGAAGTATCATGTGTATTGTATAAAAGTAGATATAGTTAGTTCGCTCGTATGTAATTCAGTTTACTTGGTCGCAACGTACATATAGTTGGTTTTATTTTTGTATTTATTGGCCGTCAGGAACCAACATCCAGGACAATATGCGATATGACCTACACAAACAATTTAAAAAGCAGACATTGACGACTGATGGCGAGAAGATCGTTATAGGAGTTCACATTTCACGCAAGCTCCGTAAAGTTTGCAATTCAGGATCCTTCGTCTCTTAATTACATAGCGACGGTTTAAGTACATGTCCTCCACCTACAATCATGTGAACTCGCTAAAACTGCCGCTTCCAAACCAATTTTCTCTTATTTAACCATCTTTTCTTTTATATTTTCATCCTGTTAAAAGTCAAATTTGCTAATAAATATGCTTTTGATTTTAAAGATTAATAAAGCCGCAAACTTGTCAGTTACGTAACTTATTGCTACTCTCCCTTATACCACTATAATAAAATTGCTTCGTGGAATATTAATTACACGTAATAAAAGCTACGCTCTTTGTAGACAAAACTAATTTATTTTCAATCAATTATTTTCAGTAATTAACAGTTTGAATACATAGGTGGTTCCATCCAACACCTCCATTAAACACGATTACAGAACAAAATTCACTGACGAACTTGCTTTAAAATTCGTTTTAAAACCAAAAATTGCATTACAAACATCGATGTTTATTAACAGCCACGCTGATAATTACACCAGCACAAAAAGACTTATTGACTCGCAGTCCCTAATCAATTACCAAAGATTTTGTGTCCACAACTGTTTACAAAGAAATCACTAAAAACGTTCCATTTTTCAACGATTTTCCACGAGATGTGCTTCTACACACAACCGTGCGTAATGGTAAATAAAACGCACGAATGCGTAATAACACTTAGGTTGCAGAAACAAATCGCGATGAAAATCTTTGGCCGATTTAGTTATTCATGATTAAATTTAGTTTCAGCAAAGAATGGAAACTATGTTCCATTTGGTGGGAAAATAAATCAGTTTGATTGTGCCTGATATATCAATGACACCGTGCATATGTGAGCTTCTTTGTGCTTTTATGCATTCAATTTAAATTTGTGAGAGTATTATTAGAGAAGTGGCTTTTCTAACTTTAAATAACTTGTCCTCCCATCATATTATGCACGATTCTTACAGAAAATTATTCCAGCGGAAAAAGTCTGCAACTCTGTACTCCGAGTATATAAGAAGCTGGAATCCGACTAACGCTTCAAAGACGTTGTAAAGCAAAGTCAAAAATCAACCGCAGTTACCGTCGCAGCAACGTATAAACTAGCGAAAATTTAAATTGCTTCTAGGAGTAGGCACCACGTCGATTCGATCAAAAGCGCAATTTTAATCAATTTTAATTCAATTGTATCGAACGAGAAGATATTTTTTTAAAGCTAGGATCATGCCCCTGGGTAAAGCACGGGTCGGATCATTATACGAAGTAAACAGCCTCTTTCCCGTCATCACCAAGGTTTTTAAGCGAGCGTAAGCACAAAACAGGAAGATTACTTGATCGAGCATCCAACAGGGCCGGATTAATAAATCTGCCACCTTTAAATAAAGAGGTACAGGCTTCATTATCGTCAACAACTATCGAGCTGTTAAGTAACAATCACTCCACTTAATAAGTTTGAGCAAAATTATGATAAAAAATCTTTTAATTAGACTAATTACACCAACACAATCCGCGTATTGGCGTTCGGTTGGATGCATATGTTCGCAAACAATATAATTTGATTCTAGACGATGTGCTTAGTTGCAAACAGCTCCTAGTTACTTCAAAGAAATGTTCGACTCGAGTGTAATATAATTCCGATTAGTTTTATTTGAAAATAAACGCTGGAATTACGTTCGGTAGATTTAGTCTTTTGCATAATAAATCCAGACTTATTGGTATTGTTGCTGCAATCTATCTTTGGTTAATTCACGTAATAGCCTCGTTAATTATTAGCCGTGTAGTTAACACATGGTAATTAATTTATTAATCATAACCCGACTCAAATCATTTGCTGATACCAGTTAAAACCCTAAAGCTAACATCAAAGAACAGTCAAATCGAGCTGTCTAGACGCCTTGCACTAAAATTATTTTATCCTGTGTCAGTTTATGTAACATCTACAACTCTGGAATAATGTTTCGATTATGTCACATCCATATTTGATTTGATTTTCAAAGTCGTAATTTTATTAAAGCTTTTCAGACAAGATCATTCGATTTCCTCTTCCTTTTGAATGATTTTTTAATTCATCATCCACCATTTGTGCTCTGATACGTTCTTATTCATACAGGCCGCACAAAACTTTATTAATAAATTCAACATCAAAGCTTCATAAGTTAATGGGAAATCGCGGTCACTGCATTTAGACACGTATGAATTCCAACAAAACTTTAGCACGCTACCCATTCAAAAGATTTTTTAGTTAGATGCACCTCTAGTTTTGAGGGGAGTGATTTTTAAAAAAGGTTTGAAAGGAAATTGACGTTTTATAGAATGTGTGCATTCACTGTTGACTGTGTTGACAGTACAGTAAATTTAAAATTTTTATTATAAACCCTTCGAAAGTTGGAAGTAAAAAATGTTTGTCTAAAGTTTGGAGGACTATAAGTTTTGGGGAAGAAGTTTCAGGGTTGAGTCGATTTCCATACGCTGGTAATAATTCGTAAAAAGGCGACCTGCTCAGTTATTATATTTCCGGTTACCATGAAAGGGTAAATACCGTTTGTTGTGTGAAGTTTTGGACATATATATTATATTTCAGTGGGGAAAGTTTAAGGGGTGCACTTAGTGTAATAGGTAATAGAGTGTTGTTTTATTTGTTTTAAGTATCGTTGTGTGGAGGCAAAATTGGAGCATTCGCTAAGTAAGAGTGGTATTTGTTTACATAGTTGGTATAAAATCAGGACTAAACGTGATGTAAATAAAGTTGTTGCAATATAAGAGCTAAGTTCACGAACCTGCTAGGGCGTAGTATTTCAGTTTACACCTTAATTTCCCGGCAAAATGAAACGTTTAATATAATTATTAGCGGGTCGGGTAACACTCGGAACGTTACACGTTACTTATGATTCATGTTTAAAGTTGGGTAGCTGTAAAAAGCGACAAGAGTTACTAATGAATGAGAACTGCGGCGAGAGACTTGTTTTGACCCGGACGTGGGGTTAATTCTACAAATAAACTCGCTTAATTATCAATCTGGGACCCGTCTGATAAATCAAGGTTGCTTTAGAAAATTTTATGCAGCTTTGTTTTACTATATCATCTTCTCTAAATTATTGCCCACATTTTCTCTGTTACATTTACATCCACCCCTACGACACGTTGTGATTTAGGATTCCATAACTTATGGACTTTTCTACTCAATTGCGCCAACCTCCCTTTACATACATCAGCCGTTGCGGCCTAATATCATAGCGCTACTAATTAACGCACTCAAGCACCACTTTAGCCCGGCATATCGTACGTTTTAATTCCAGTCCGATCGGGTAATCGGGATAAATTTCTGACCACACCTCGTACATGATATTACAATATCGACTATAATCGCTCCAACTGTTGTAATGGCGCTTCTCCCATCCGAATTAATTGAACCGTTCAAGACATCGGGCATAAAGAAGGGGATGTTGCCCTTTAAATCCCTCGCCAAATTGAAGGGTAGTAACTTTTTATTAAAAACTTCATCTCATAAAGCACTACAATTGACAAACAGAAACACACCAACCGTCAGAAGATTTCGTTCGGGGTCGACAAGGAGGGAAGATTTCATCCTCGAACGCCTCTGGCTGTCTCTGGATCGACGTTTGCGGTGTCAGCCATGGATATCAAACAAGACAATTAAAACTATTTAAGTTCGGAGGAAAAATCCCCAATTGAAGTTAAAAATTTACGACATCCAAACATTCACTTTGTTAATTATCTCGGAGATTAAACTGCTCTTTAAATTCGGGATTTGGCTCTAGCCATATTTCATAACTATACAGGGTGGGTTTTGCTTTTTTTCCAGCCGACTTATTTATGGCCGTGTTTAGTGAACTCTTATCCGCTATAATCTCATGCCCTCGCCTGATATTCCAGAAATGAATGAAGATAATTGAATTCTGCCAACGGGGAAACTCAACGAGACTAAGGGGACCACTAGACGACAATTAAAAAGATCATCCACATGCCGCAATCAAGTTTTATTTTTTCGAATACCCAGACACGGGTTTTTATTTCGCATTCGATGGTACTTCAGAGCGAAAAAGCACAATTTTTATTCCATCAAAATAACTCGGCTTATTGATAAATCTGTAGCGTTTTCTTCGGTCGTTGCTTCCCATAAAGATACCTTTTACAATCTACTTACAACAAATTACAAACCACAAAGGTAATAACAAAGGATGCTTCACAACCTGTATACAATCAAAATCATATAACACGACACGGCTTACGCCAGATGAATACGGATTTGTCCGCTCAAATTTGAAATGTTGACTCGGCTCAAACCTATCACCTATATTATTCGGTAAAGTCAATCCATTACCTTTACAATATATTATTGCAGTCTTGCCATCACCAGGTCAGAGCTCGAATTTGCCTTTCGTTCATAGAGTCATCTTCAATCTAAATCCGTTAAATAAACAAGTTGATAATTTGTGAGTTTACGGCAGTATTACGGTCTCGTAACTGAAAACCGATGTTCTTATCTTAAGGCAGTTTCCTGTGATTTACCGAATTGAATTTTTGGGAAAACTATTTTGAAGGCAAGCTCGACTCATGAATATGCCGAAATGGGAAATAATACCACGAATGCCGCTGTAAAATTTCATAGTAAAAGCTCGAACGGGTTTTTTTCACATCACTGAGTCTCCTATTGAAACGATGTGATCCATTTAACAAATTTTCAAAGAAAGATGTTAGTGTGTTGTGACTCTTAAATCTGCAAAATCAAGCTGACAAGCGATCTTTTATTTATAAGCTTTATGGTATATTTTGTCAAATTGTAGCAATAAACCAACGCCAGGATAAGATGGGGAAATTATTTCAAAAACTACTCGGGTGATTCACCTAAGTTGCAGAAATAGGGGTCGCTATCGCGAGAGCAAACGTTTAGGGGAGGCGGAGTTTCAATTAAATCTTATCGTCCCCCTTTTTCACAGCAACTCTATATAATACTAGTCGTAACATTTTTATATTTCACGCTAGACAGTCAGTTAATGGATGACACAAATGTATCTTTTTTATCGATTCGGGAATGCAACGTCAGATTCGAAATCCCGCAGAGTGTCAAGTCTCACAATGACGCCGGATTAAACCAATGAGTTAATCAATATTTAATAATATGAAAGATTTGATAAACAGGACTTGTCATTACAACAACAACGAGCACAAAGAGATTACACTGCGGATCAAATATAAGCAGAAAATATTTGCTCTGTTAATAGTTAATATGTTAAATTAATTAAATGTAGCATATTAAAATTTCATTTGGACGAAAACAGCATTTTATGCAAATTGATTGAATTAAAATTGTAAATTACCTTTGGTGTAACTGCTCACGGTTTTTTATTTGTATAACACAGAGCTTGCTAATTTCTAATGGATTTTGATTTCACAATTATGAATGTTCGCCAGTTTCTAATCAATCACCTTAATGGAAATGAATCTATGCTTATTGGTTTTGATTGACCGACGTCAAAACAACAATTTTGATGATGATTAAGTCATTTCTACTGTTTACCTTTCTTCGAGTAAAATTAATCATTTATAAACATTAAGGAACAAACGGGTCTGACCATCCAACTTTAATGATTAATTAAATAATTTGATGGCGGAGCAGTCAAAGAATCGATTTTCTGTTTAATTAATATTCGAGGAGTTGCGGCAAATTTTTTGAAAATTATATTTGCACGTGAGTGACACTTTTTGTTGGATCAACTCTGGGTTTGTTAACTTTTAATTTGGCGTTATGAATTCATTACTGGTATAATGGATGGCGTGAATTTTTGGCGATAATTTGTGTTAAGTAGTGTGTATATATCAGAGGTTTTTGCTATTATGTTTGTAGGTGGTATTGGAGAATGGATAAGTGAATAAATGTATCAGTGTCACGTCGGAGAATTGCGTGGAGGAGCATTTCATTAGGGGAAGTGTGAAGCTTTGTAAAATTTTGTTGGAGTAACTCTTTATAATGTAATCAATTACTGGTATCGATTAGGTGTCGCTGGCAAGATGAATATTACACCTGTTAATGTAATCACTCGAACGTGCTGCTAATGGACAATGTGGTCATTGCGATGAGCTTGGATATTACTTTAGCTCCCTTATTCGGGCAACGCCGTGGCTTATTCATAAATTACTCCATCATCTTTCCCTTGCTCGTCTGTTGACATGCAGATAACAAAATTATGTTTAAGTAACGAATCCAGATATACATATTTATCCATCTCCTCTGCTTGTTATCTTACTCAAAATAAAACGTTATTTATTGACGTTATTAATAAGATTAATACGCATTCATTAACCATATCCGTTCTACCAAGAACTGTGTGTATTGTAAACTCGAGATAAACAAATGATACAACTTCCTTACACCGCGCAAAAACACCACTTCCTAACTTTTAGTTTTCTCCTCCGGTATCGCGTAGATTATACATATTATTGTTCGGTATGCCACCGCAAAAACTTAACATTCCATTATGCCAAGAGTATCGCATTTCTCCATTAGTTACGTGAAACGTACACCCCTCTAAATTTAATATTTTAAAAAGCGAAAACTTCGAACGAACGCTTTATCTAACACTTTAAAAAACAACAACAAACTTAGTTAATTATTCTTTTCTTACAGCTTGTAAGAAAAACGACACGTAATAACCTTTTTTTAATTCCATCCACCCTCACTAAAACAGGATTTAATTAATTGTGTGCAGCTTCTATAATCTCGGTTTATTTATCTAGTTACAATGCCCGATCTAATTAAAATTGTAAAGTTATAGTCGTTACTTCTTTTATAATTCCTCTCTTGATATAATTAGGAAGTCATTAAGTTAATTTTCACCTTTTTACCCATTTAAATTTTGATTGTGTCGCTTGAAAATTTCCCCGTCGAAGATTCCTAACGTATTAATTATAAGTTTAAAAAGAAATAAAACTTCGTAATTAATATTTGAGTTCTTTTTTGCGTGAGATTTGATTTCTTAATTCGTTATTTTTAAGGGTTGTTTGCAAATTTAATAAAAAATAACGTGTTACAATTTTATTCGAATGTAAAAAGAAAGCTGAACGACCATAAACCCGGCAGTTTTAATACAGAAATAACACCATAAAACAGCCATTAAATCTTTTAAACTGGGAAAAGCTGAGATGTAACGCTTTAATTTCGAAACGCGATGAGAGGTTTTTTGAAATTTTTTAATCTAATATTTATTTTACTAATTAAAATCATAACTTCGTTCGAAATCTTATGAATACTAATTTCTTTGTTCCATTGCGATTGAATTGATACGCCATCTCTATTTACTGGTAGCAAGTCGGGCGGGCCCAAAGCGCCGACTCGGTTTTATTGGCCAAATTTAATCGAAAACAGGAAGTAATGCATGACTCCATTTAAAAAATCGGAGACATTAACGCGTATTAATTGCCACTCGAGGATTAAAAAAACACGGAAGGATGGTAAAACATTTTATTTGGAACATTCATACAGTTGTGTCGAATGTATAATAAAAATACAGCTGTTATAAAAAATTAATACATAGTCTAGATTGAGTTGTGGAGGAGTGTACACTGAGAATAAAATGATAGTCAATCATATGTAGAAGACGATATTTTAGAGGTATCTAATATATAAAAATAATATCTCAATTCACATTAATATCAACATTGACGAAACATTTTTACAGAAAATAGCACGCTTAATATATACATATAAAAAATAGACATAAAAAATAGATCACCTAAGACGATAATATCGAAATAATGAATACATCACAATTAAACCCCTACAAGCCTCTACTTAACGTAATTACGCAACCAAGTGTATATATCTGCTTCATTCTGCGACACCCAGTTTATATTGAGCTTAATAGTTTCGAGACTTTGTTCCAAGGCTCTCGTTGCCGACCCCACATTCATTCCGTTGAAATAAGTAGAAACCTTAAAACAACTCATCTAATCCGACTCAATCCCTAATCGGGGGCTTACCTCGTAATAATCATACGGCGTAGATAAATGAGCAGTTACTGCTGATATGAGACCACCCATCATAAAGGTAGCATTTCCGAATAAGGAGTGCATCGTAGGCCAATACGCTTTCAAATGTCTCCATGCCAACAACCTCCCTTCCGGATTCGCCGCCACTACAGCAAGGACAATCTTCACGTCTTGCGGCTTCACCATGTTGCGATCCAAAGTCTCCAAGAGGTATCTCTGCAGGAGCCAAGGATCGGAAGCTACACCTAAAGCCTTGAGGAGGAGTTTCCTCTCGCTGGGAATCGTGGTCGAGTTGTAGAGATTCCAGCAGTGTTGCCATTCGGCCATACCACCATACTTAATACCCGCCGAATAAACCACCTCCTTCAGATCGGGAGTTATGGACTCGTTGTGGTGCATCCATCTTTGAAACTCCTGCTTAGCGCGTGTCACAGTTTCGTTTAGTTCGCACAAAATGGCCGTTGATAGGATTTCAGTACGCATCAATCTAAAGTTTCGTTAAAATAACAAAAAAAATAATTCAAGACTTACTTCTCTAGATGTGAGCCTTTGTTTCCCCAGCCGATGTATTTAGCAACCGGGGTTAGTAGTTGTCTCATGTATTTCAGAAAGAGTTTGTATGCCAAAGATTCAGATAATCGGCGGCTCCAGGATTGGAAATGTTCGATTGCGGTGGCCCACGGTACATAATCGCGCTCTTTTGACAAATACAAGGATAATTCGAGAGGGATACTCGCATTTAGCAAACCAGCCCTGTAATTACATTACAATAGGATCACATGCTGTTGGGTTAAACCTAATGATTTTACCGGCACAAGGTAAATGCGTCATCAATCAAATTAGCTCTGTCAGCTGGATTAAATACTGTATGGTTGGTACGCAAAACGTTAACCAACGATCTCCACATTGCTTCATCATACATGACGCGGTAAAATCCCGACTGGTTTACATTTGCTTTTATCCAAGTTATATCTGGATCCAGTTCAAACCGAACTAAAACTCCTCCTCTGAATATGCTTTGTCTTAAAACAATGGATACTTACCGTCTGTCATGTTCATCCACACGTTATAGACCGTTTGTGTGTCATTATTTGTGATGTATGTGAAAGGAACGTACCATTTGTAATCAAATTTCGACTTCGGGGAGTTTCTAATCGAACTATTCGCACTCTCAACGGTCAAGAGAAACCGTTCTTGAGTCACAAGAACTTCGTTATCTTCCCTGCTGATCGTAATCAACGGAAATCCCATCTGCTGGGTCCATGTATCCATAATTGTCTAAACATTTCCGTTAAAATCTGTTACTCAATCAGCACTGGACTCACCCTAACTTCTAATGATTGATTCGTGTTTCTGCTGAAGATATTCCAAAGATCTTTAGTATCGGCGTTACTATATTTGTAAGTACTTAGATAATCATTAAGGCCATTTTGTAAAGTTTCTTGTTGAAGAAATTTGCTCAACATGTATAAAATTGCGGCACCCTGCAAACCATCTTATATTACCTACTCATTTGTCTTACTCTCATTTACTTTGCTATAAGAGATGGTATCAAAAATAGCTTCGATTTCCGCGGGGTCATGTACAGCTACTGAAATGGGGTGACTGCTAGATAGAGCATCTAAGGCAAGAGCAGGTTGAGTCTTATCTAAAATAAACTGCTCCATCATCTTCCATTCGGGGAACAGATTGTCAACTCCTAAATATTCCAAATAACTGGCGAATCCCTCATTTAGCCACAAGTCGTTCCACCATTTCATTGTGACGAGATTCCCGAACCACTGATGGGCAAGTTCGTGGGCAATCACAATCGCCACGTACTGATGCGCCACTGTCGAGGTCTCTATCGGGTCATACAAAATGGCAGTTTCTCTGTACGTAATCAAGCCCCAGTTTTCCATCGCGCCGGTGGCAAAGTCCGGAATCGCAGCTAAATCTACAAAAAGCAATCAAATCAAAATCAAAACTTTTTTTTTCATTCGAATCATTAGTACCTTGCTTTGGTAGTGGATAGGGAACTCCGAAGAAGTCTTCAAAATAGTCGAGAATGTGAGTGGTGGTGTTTAGAGCGAAAGATGCTTGAGAAATGTATGGAGGAGGTGTATATACAGATACTGAAACACCTCTTTGCGTTTGTCGGCTGAGGTGAGTGTAATCACATATTATAAAGGCGACCAGGTAAGTACTCATTTCGACCGATTCCTCGAAATCGTCTCTGAGCTAAAAGTTTGGTAAAGACGGGAAGCAAAGTGGTTTTGGTACTTACAAGTCCGGTTCCCATGTAGAACCCAACGTCTTCAGTGTTTATAACAGGCGTATTAAATAGAGCTATATGAAATCTATCTCTAAAAATAGACATTTTGAATTTCGCTTTAAAATTTGGCTCATCAAAACATGGGAAGGCAGCTCGAGCATAAGTTGGTTCGAAATGTGTTGTAGCCAAATATCTGTTAAAAACTTGATGACTTTCATGATCTAGGTGTTACCAAACTTACCTTCTTTCTCCGTCTTTGTTGATATAACTAGAAATATAAAAACCTTCGAATTCTCTACCTAATTTAGAAGTAAATCTAAAGTTTATAGTATAATTGTGTCTTTTTCGAAATGCGTCTTTTATTTCGATATAGAGCTGTTGCGCTCCTGTATATTCCAACATCTTAACTACTTTCAGATTATGTCCTTTTCTGTCTTGGACCATCTTATCACCGATTGTTAAATTTTTACTATGTAGGACTATAAAACGTGTTTCCTTTTCTACATGGAATTCAATGGAAACTTGACCTAACGAGATTTTTTTAAATTTGAGATTAATAATAGCTGCGCTCTTGTTACCTTTGACTTCGAGCGTGGTGAGATTTGGATGGATCGTGATGTTGTAACGCGTGGGTCTTACGAAAGTAGGAAGACGGATGTTGTTCCAGGGGAAGATCTGGCCGTTTGTAGCTCTTGGAGGGAAAGCCTTGGTCACGTTCCAGCGTTCGTCGACGAAATTTGGAGGTTTTTCGCCGGCACAAGTGCAGTCTACTTTTTATTAGTAATTTTGCGAATATCTCGTTCTTACCACTTTGTGGGCCCGTGAAAGCGATGATAACAGCAATTGTGAAGAGTAGAGCGAAGACGACTGTTGCGATACAGAGAGCCCTATTATGAGAGCAAGCCGCGACTCCATTATTTTCATATAAACTTTTCTTAGTAGCACCAGCAGGACTTTCATTTCCTGCAACACCGCCTGTGTCACAGGTATTATGAATGAGTGGTGATGATTGACAGATGGAGTGATTTATTTGTGCGGTATGATTTGTACCTGTAAGAAACGCAACATCGTCAACATCCTGCTCGCTCATCACTCTTTCTCCGCGTCTCCAGACAACTGCCTCGATGCTGTGGTCTCCAGTAACTACTGAAACCTTAACCAGGGACTCTCGATTCCTACCCTCCACAGTAACTCTTAACTATTACACGATTTACTTGGATGGATTAAGATTTGGACTCGAAAACTAAGCACTTGAGGAAGAAAGACAATTATTAACTACATTATATTTACTGTTGAACACCTCGTTTTGGTCAGAAGGTATAGTGTTGATATCATCAGTTTTTTGATTTTTGTCTTGTGGAATTGCTGAATCTTTGAGACGGCGTTTTTGATGATTATTGTTGTACTTTACGTGATATTGTTTGGTTTTAATTAAAGGACATGAACGCGTTAGACGAAGCTGTACTTTAGCACCGCACCGGACCCTCCGGAACACGAAAACCTGCGTCGTTTTTACTGGAGTTGGACGCATGTGCCGTCGCGAAAGGGCGGCAATGTTTTGATCTTTTCGCAAAACGGACTCAAAAGGGCGCAATTCGCGCATGCAACCACGTGCTGATTCGACGTGACTTATTTGAAAACCACTACATTTTCATCAATCATGCAATCGAAATAAGTGTATGGTAATTGATAGTGAGACGTGCAAGGGCTAGCTGGCACCAAAAGGACCAGCACTTATCACTTGGTGCTCTTTAACAGAGTTACGACTAATCTATAACACGGTCTAAGCGGGATTAAGCTGTGGGTCTGTGTCGAGACTTGGACTGCGAGGCGGTTGTGGAGCTTTGGACTTGAACTAAACCCACCTTGAAGTCGCACATTGCCGTTTTGCGTTTGCTTGAACCTTCCCATGGGTTCCAGCCGGATCACGTCCGCTGGTGAAGGAGAACCTTGGGGCATGGTGTTAATCGGACCAGTCAATCATGGACATTCTACATAGCAACAACTCAACTGCTATGCTATAACTATGCAGAAAAGAGGCGACCTTTTGCCTTAAGTAACGAGGCAACCATCTACTAAACTATAATCAATCCTATTCTACTGATCCAACGTTAAAATCGAAGGGAACTGATCGACATACACATGCTATCAACTCACTAGGTATTATACCTGTTGATAGCAATCGACGCTCAGGAACTTACACTATTAGAAACACAAAACATCACCCGAATTATCCTTGCGACGCGTCTCTTTGTTGTAAAGCGCAAAAAGCACATCGGTCGCCGGCAACTCAACGGAACCCGACGACTGCGACGCCTATTTCCATTGGTTATACTCTCGCAACCGATTTACTTCCAGTCAACTTTCAAAGTGCCGACTTTGACCTCATCTGTTCTTAAACTACATGTGGCCGATGCAGTATTGATTTTCGATTACAAACGTAACGTTGCCTATTGCATCCCCTATACGTGTTTAACCCCCTATCAATAGGTATGCCGACCGTCCCCTCATAATTTTCACGCGAGGGATCCTAACACGTGACAAGCTTTCGTATTGATCTAATACTAGGCGAGCTTGCGCTTAAAGCCTCTCTTCTATCGTAAAATCCCAATTACACTAAATTATTCAATTCGGGAACAAAATCTACAAAGTCTGACCCCGCAAACTCATATACACCGATCACCTTCATTAATTAGTGAACATAAAAATATTGGATTTTTATAAATGGAGACCAGATTTTTAGGAATTTAAAAGCTTTATTTAGGTGTCAAAAATGGTTGTTCACAAACAGATTAGGTATTAAAATCTGGTAATTTGAAAACATATTTTTTATTGAAAAAAATTCCATTACAAAAACAAATTAATTAATAACACAAACACGAAGTATACAAAAAAATAGATAAAGAAGATGAACAAATATTGATCTAATTTGCTGTTGTAAAACAGTAAAAAAATTTTCCGTAAAAATTCATCTCAACCTAGAAAATAAAAAAGGTATAAAGATTTTTGACCTAATTTGGTGCATTCTTGAGTTTTGTGAAGAAATTTTGCGAAACGATTGAGTTTTTGCCGAAAAACTTGCGAAATATTTGAGTGCGAACACAAACTAATTGCGGGAATCAATCTTTATCAAATTGTGTTGATCCACAATTTTTGAACCCAAGTGTAATAGAAAACTTGGTAGATTCTAAGAAAACAGTGAAATTCCAGATGGTTTAGCCGACATTTACAAAATAATCAAGCGACAGTTTTTTGCTCAGTTTCAATCGCCTTAGATTGGTCTGTTTTACAGTTGGGAGTGCAGTATCCCTCCCATATCCAATGACAAACGCTTCAATCGTCTTGCAATTTTTTGTGCAGCAGATAAACAAGTAGGAGGTGATTTTTATATTTTTATTGGTCAATTACTCATTCCTGGGACAAATCAACCGGTTTTATAGGGTCGGTCTATCTCGGAACGGAATTGCAAATAAAATGGACGATTCCGCTTAGTTTTCGAATTATTTTGATTCCTTTGACGGAAACACAGTTTTTTTTAATTAATTAATGATTACACAAAAACTAAGAAACCTAGAAAAGGAGGATTTTTACACAACTAATTAAATTCTACAAAAAATTAATAATTACAATCATAATAATTAAAATAAATAAATTTTTAAAATCAAAATTAACAATTGGCGAACACTGCAATTTTGACACTTTTGCGTAAATTATTTTTTATTCCAAAATCAAGGTTAATACAAAAATTTTATAAGATAGAAAATTTGTTTATAATCAAAAAATAACTTAATATAGAATTAGAGTATGCATAATTCAAAAATGGAAAAAAAACTTAAAAAACATTGAAATTAAAATTCTGTAGATCTAAGTGACTGAAAGAGTGATAATTAAAAACAAAGAAACTGTAATGAGTAAGAACATTAATAAGATAAGATAGAAAAACCACGAAAGGCTAAAAGATTTAGGAAAAATGAATATTATGAAATAATGTGGAGAAATTAAGGAACTAAAAGCTGAAATACTGGAACAAAAAATTTTAAGATGTTAAATAAAATAACTACGAAATTGAAGAATTAGATGTAATACATGATTTTAAACTAAATAGTAATAAAAAAATAACAAAAAAAATAAAGCCGTTTGTGGCCAAAACAAAAGAGCTAAGACAAAAAGTTTTATTCCATCGTAAAGAGTGCGTCAAACTCTATAAGCTGGAATAAATTTAAATAGATTTTCTTCGAAAATTTTTATTTTTTATATTTTGTTAATTACTTCCAGCAAAACTATTGTATGTAAAATAATCTGGAAAATTAATTAGTTTCAAGAAAATACGAAAATTCGTAATACCTAGTTTTCAAGTTATAAATATCTATATATTTTACCAATTTTTACTTCTGTTAGCAATATTCTCAAAAACTCCTAGTTGCAAGGCAATGGTCTTTTTTTAATAGACAATTAAAGGAGCTTTCTGACGCTAAGCTTAATAACTCCGGAGTCAAAAATCAAACGTAGCGCTATTCTGTGGTAATAGGATATTTCCGCTCCAGATGGCTCTAGAAGCGTTGTTACTGACTGTTACCATAGAATAAGAGGTTAACAGTTGACAGTTCTTGGTGATTATTTGTTTATATAAATGTGCGTTAATTTCTAATATTTTTTTGTAATTGTACATGCCACAAGCATAATGTACGGTGTAAGTACCTATTAGAGAACTGTAATAAATTGTATTATGCATGTTACTCGTTAAATAGAATCCCGGGAGTGGATACCAAGGATATCCTGGTGGGGCTGCCCCTGGGTACGGTCAAGGAGCTGCAACTCCGGATGTTCAGCAGTGGTTTAATACAGTAGATAAGGATCGTTCTGGTCAAATAAATTGGCAAGAACTACAAAGTGCTCTTATCAATGGCCAGGGGAAGAATTTTTCAGACGTCGCTTGCAAGCTTATGATTGGGATGTTTGATAGGGATAAGACAGGGACAATTGATATTAACGAATTCCAACAACTCTTCGCATACATTAATCAATGGTTGGCTGTATTTAAAAATTATGATAGGGACCAGTCAGGACACATTGAGGAGCCAGAACTTGCCCAAGGTAATCTTCAACTCATCTACATTTATTCCCGGAAATATTTAAAGAATGTCGGTGTTAATAGAATTATTGCTGGATCTTATTTTATTTTTAGCGTTGCAACAGATGGGATTTAAATTTTCCCCCGATTTCGTAAAATTTTTAATTGCTAAAAGCGACCTTCAAAACCACAAACAAATGTCAGTAGACCAATTTATCGTACTTTGCGTGCAAATCCAGCGGTTCACTGAAGCTTTCCGATCAAGGGACAGTGAAATGAAGGGGGTTATTACAATTGGATTTGAAGATTTTCTCAGTGTCGCGATAAACTGTTCCACATGATTTACTATTTAATTCGTTTAATTCCATTACTAGGGTTAATTTTGTAGGAACAATAAAACTAATAAAACTTAGTCTCTAAAATGTTTTATTAAAAATCCCGTACAGTATAGATGTTCCACATCATTTTTAAGCAAACAAATACTTATTGTAACAACAGTAGGCAATGGGTCGGGTCAAAAAATATTACTGTCGTATCTATAAATTAATCACATTATTTTACGTACATTTTTAAATAGCTAAATTTTATAGTATAGTCTACTGATTAAAAGTGAATTTCAGCAGCACATTTTTAAAGTCGTTGATTGTTTGTTAGGCGTTTTTTTCTACTTGATATTATAAAAACGTTAGGATTATAGTGTGGTCGTTGTAAGTACAAGTTGCCGTTAAAATTCACTTGTGAAACGTAACTGAATTAATCTACAAGCATTGGCCAATGTCCCTGTAAAGTTTCAGTATAAAACGTCGAAACAAATCACAGCTAAAACATGCTACAGCAAATTTTAATCCTAAGTGAAGAAGTACAAACTTTTCAAATATATTTTTATATTAATAAGCGTCATTATTGTGCCCTAAGTTCAGTACATGTTAAAAATATTCGCAAGTTTTAGGTCCAAAAATCTATAATCATTTACATTATTTTGAATATTTAACGGTCATAATATATAAACTAATAACAAATTTAAATTATGTCATACATCGTCTTTTAAAAATTTGTTTTTTGATTGTTGATTAGTTTTATTATCATAAAATTCTTCTCTGGTGGTTTCTAAAGTCGTTGGCGTGATGAGTATTTCTGTTGATTTCGAACGGCATAGTAACGGCTTCTCCGCTGCGTCGTCTTCATCTTCTTCACAATTTCGATTTCTCGTTAACTTTTTCACCCCTGTAGAGAAAAACCGGTGTTAATCACTTGGCAATTTGTGCAGTTGCGCTACAGGATTTGCCATTACAGACGAATATACTCTACAACGGTTACTATAGGGCCAAGAACAGATTTCAACATCGAGAATAAATATTAAATATCATGTCGAAATCTTCGTCGACGGCTGCTGTTAGTTAGTGTTTATTTCAGTGGTTTACAGAGGGGCTAAGTAGGTGGTTTATTATTAAAACTGTATTAGATCGGATCGCGGTTTGAGATTTACTACATGCACATTCCACATTATATGAAAGGTAAACGTAGAATATCCAACGATATTTGCGTTAAACTCACAGAAACAACTTATTAGTCCGCAATCATCACTACAAGGAGGTAGATGATGAATAACCATCATAAGAAGCTGAAAAATATTAGTAAACAATAGAGGGGCATTCTAAACCAGATTTGCATGAAACAACATTTACCAGAGCTTTCTGTGGCTGTCTTTGGGCTCCCTAAGTCCGGCTCCTGTGCCGAAGCACCAACTGTCGATGGCGTGTTGTTGATGGGGGGAACCACAATCACGACTTCGCCGTCGTAGGACATGCCATCCGGTGGGCACACATAATTCGACGAAATTGAACTGCAAATGGGCGATATAGGGGCGCTTTTGTGCAAAAATAGCCAAAACCTTAATGTCACTCTTTTTTTAATCCGATTGCCGAGGTCGGAAAATCCGCGATGCATTGGTCGTTTTGTTACTGCGGCCGTTGAATGTTCTTTAAAACTTTTTGTGATTGGCGAACTTGGTTCGGATGATTGTTTCTCTACAAGTATTGGTTTAGGTTTAAGGATTGTACTCGACGGATTTGTCATGTTTGAAGAACATAGATTGACGGTTGTACTAGAGGAAGTGGTGTTTTTTTCGGCGCTTGGCTGGATGTAAGGAAGAGAGAGGAAGCGTTTACGGTCTTCCATGTAAAGCTCTAAAAGCTGGTCAATCTTAGACTCTATGTCATCTACCTACAAAATCGGAAAAATAGCAAGGGACAGAACTGGGTGGTTCCTTACTTGTCTTTCAACTTTGACTACGCGCGATGCTAAACTGATTTTGGAAGCATAAACATCTTTCGCCTTGGAGCCTTGTTTCCCTAGGATTTGATCTAATCTGTAATAGGGCACGTGTTAAACGTTTAGTATGTGGTGGCTCGTGCTTGCGGACAATATATACATGCTCAAGCTTTAGTTTGGGACCTTTTGTGAATCAGCAAAGTGCAAAATAAACACTCATGCATGTGAGAGCTGGTCTCATAATTCCATTTTCGAAAACATTTCCAAAATAAATAGAACCTATTTGGTTCAGGCATCTTACCTGAACTGTAAGTTTTTCACTCTATTCAAAAGATCTGCATGCCCAGACGAATATTGTTCTATAACGTCTTTAACGTCATATGGCTTCAAGGCCTCTCTAAACTTCTTTCGTGCCACAAAATACTTGAGCTACACACACAAAGCGAGGAACATACATGATTTTTAGATACATACTCGTATATATTTAATTATATGTAAATATAGACTAGTTTTTCCTCTGCCTAAATACGCCTTACACATATGAGAAATGTACGTGTCAAACACTAAAGGACCCACAGTCAGCATGCGAATAACTTGTCAGTGGTTAGTGATTAGTGACGGCCACACACACAATCAGTTTTTAAAATCAGATCGTCAGTCGAAGACGACAAATAAGGCAGACACTTAGAAAGGTTGATTGGATGATGTGATATACAGAGTGGCGAGTAAAACGATACACTCGGCAAAACAATACCCCAAAACTGGTCTTGTGACTTGTTGTTTCGTTTTAGTAAATCCACTCGTCTCGCTTGTATATCAAAACTCATTGAATTTATGTAATTCCAAGGAAAACTACACAATCAACCTCCGAAATACACCAGAGTGTACCTAGCTTGAACGTTTTTCACTCTGCCAAGTAAATCAACATGGCCGGCCGAATACTGTTCTATCACATCTTTGACATCGTATGGTTTCAAAGCTTCTTTAAACTTTCGCCTTGCTACAAAATACTTCATCTAAATAATAATGAAACATCGAATCAATATTGCTGGTTCGCTATGGAAATGAGTGATAAAACGATCATATAAGAGTGCAATAGGTAAAAGCTGCCTACCTTACGGATGGCCCGGATTGCCCCTTTGTGCTGATTCGTTAACTGTATATATCTCGGCTCGTCGTCCTCATCTAAAAAAAAGTTATTACCTGAAAACCAATCAGAAATATTTACCGTCGGAATTTTTTTTCGAAAGCATCGTCTCTGCAACCGAATCCTCGCTATGGCTCAAATTCCGCGATCCGTTGTTGCTGACTCCGCCTGGTAACATCAACTGTTTTGTATTTTACGGTCAAATATGCAAAAGCTACTGTCATAATCTACCTAAATTTTCTGCTGATGCGTTTAAATCCACGAAACTCCTACCACTTCTTGGTGGTCCTTTATGCATCGACGGGGAATGAAGTGAAGTGCTTTTGTGGCGACGAATTGTCGGTAATCGACTTACAAAAGATGCATTGTGCTTAAAACTGCTCGAAACTCGTCTAAAATAACCAACGAAATAATTAAAATTACGGAGAGTGAAGTGTGAGACGAGAGCGAAGAGAACTTACCCGAAACATTTAAAAAATTGCTCGCTAACTCATCGTAACACTAACGATGAATTAACGGGCAAAAAACAGAAATAATGGACAGGTCATGCAGAAACATGCTTTAATTAAGTACGTATGTACAGCACACTTACACAACGGAAGAAATAGACGTAATCTTCTCTGTCACCTTATCAATGTCTTGTAACTTAATTCTGGTAAACGTGCAAGTTGAAAACAGAGTGAGAAAAAGGAACAAGTAGACAGTATAGATAAAGCGTATAGTAGGTAGGAATACTTAATTCTAACTCTAGTTAATTCTCATTATTCTAGCAATTGTGGGTACACAAAGTAATTTATTTTCATTATTGTGTTAGTTTTCTATTAAACAAAAATATGTACAAATTCGGCAACAGTCAGGTACTTACGAGGGCGGGCTGGGTAAGGGAACTTGATGTATTTTCCACGTAGCCACAGATAGGGAGTGCTCATCGGCTGCGTAACATCGCCAAAGCGACTGAATTAGCATTGCGGCTGGTTGTCTCCTCCTGATCATATGCTTTTGCCTTTGTTGTTGCTGAACTTTTAAAGCAAAACCGGATCCTAAAATTCCCTACAATGTTCAAACTTGATTAGCTTTTACCGGGTAAATGTAAGGAAAACTTACAGCCGGCAATGCAAAAAACGATATACCAAGTAAAGCACAAAACGAAGCAATGATTTTGCCTTGCCATGTTTCCGGAACCATATCCCCATAGCCAACAGTGCACAATGTAATCTAAATTTAGTAAAGTGTAGACGTTGTTTTTCGAGAAAAAATACTTACAACACCCCACCACAAAGCTTGTGCAAAATTGGAGAAATTTTTGTTCACGTCTTTTTCCGCCAGGAAGACCAAAAATGAAGCGAAAATCAAGCCCAAAAATCCTATGTATAACGTAGTTATAAGTTCCTGGAAGAGAAATGTTTTTTCAAAGTTTTCGCAACGAGTTATTAGTACTTGTCGATGTGCGTACACGACTGAGCCCAACAGTTTCCAAGTCCCTCCACGTCTGTCCATTCGGACCATCCGCAAAATTTGGAAAAATCGTAAACCACGAAGGGCGCTAGTCGCTAAAACTTGACCGCGAGACCTCATAACCAGAACAACAATGGAAGCCACAATTGTTATAACATCTGGAATTGAGCGTCGGAAATTCGAACGCGAAATTCTAATAACTTACCAATAATACAGAACGGACGTCTAAGAAATTTAAGGCGGCCGATGTAGCCTTGGTAGCGGGAGCGACATCCCGAAGACCAAAGCCTAAGTCACAAAATCAAATGTTTGTTTCGCAAAATCGAACGGAAATTATGTATTACCTTAGGCTGAATTCAATAGCAAACCAAATAACGACGAACGATTCCATGTAAGTTAGGACTTGAACAGTCATGTCTTCGTAAGTCTCAATCGTTGAAAACACACTCAAAGTTAAACATGTAAAAACCATCAAGAAGCTGAAAAGATTTTCGAATTAGTTCTTGAAAATTTCCCCGTCGTATTTTTCTTTCGGAAATTCAATAAGTTGGTGCAAAATTGTTTTCCGAGACTGGATAAATTCAATTAGCAGAGTTTCCGTTACTTACACTATCATGTGGTAGAAGATAGCGACCCCCCGAGGTCTCTCTAGGAAGTTATAAACCCGACTTTGAATTCGACGATAGCGAGCATCTCGGCGTGAAGCTCTATAATTGAGCGGTCTACCAAGAAGACTCATCCGGGGTTGTGTGAGACGGCCGCGTTTTTGCCGCAACGTCAAACTACAACAATTTGCAAACAATAACCAGATTTGCACTGAATATCGAACATTTTTCGCAATTTTCTGAAGCCCAACTTCAGTTATCTACAACACAAAAGGCTTAGCAATAGTTTTAGTTTTTAAACCACATCTCTTTATGTTTGCCTATGGATTTTAAATTCATAAAATGTGAAAGCGCCGAGTCGCGAAAATGTAGGAACTTTTCCGGAAAGGTCAAAGTGCAGCGTAACAATTTAGTCTAGTACAATTACGCTGGCATTTGAGTAGAACCTGTGCCAGGAAAAAGTTTATAATCAGTTTGAATGATGCCATTAATTCGTTACAATAAAACAGAAAATTGTCATGAGACGGCAATTTCTCAGAGCACCAAGCTACAGAATTGCGCCAAATTAAGATACTGAACGTCAGTCGGTAAATCTGTGGTTTCTACAAACTCCAAACAACATTCGGCAAGATTCCCTTCTGTACATGACGCCCACGCATTTTACAAAAACATTTACGTTTATTAAAATCAATAGGAAAATGCTCTGTTGCCGAATTACTGATAGATGCAGTGAAGGGTGTGGTAGTCAAGCCTGACGCTCAGAGATTTCCTGTTGGCCTACCTAAAAACTCCAGATTAGATGGTGGTGCGGTATATTATAATCTTGATTTAATTAACTAAGTATCTGATGTTTTTTCATTACGGTGAAGAGCTCAGACTAGTTTATCGTGTTTGTTATTCTCTACTAGACAATGGTCTTTATTCACGAATTTGTTTATTTCAAAGTCAATAACGATGTTTAAAAACAATCAACGATTTAATTATTTGCTTTATTCTATTTTTATAGAGATGTAACATTATCTACCCTTTGCAGTTTATTCTGTTTTGACTTAAATAACTTTTCAAACGTTATCAATCAATTTCTTGTACGTCAAAATATTTATATATGCAATTAAACAGAATTATAACACAATAACCACATAAATTACTCAGTTAATTTACGTGGGAAGTTTTGTTATTTTTAAACACATTGAGCTAAACACTGTTTAACGTGAATATTGTATTTTGGTCAATTTTTTTTTCCGTTCAATTAATTTAATACAAAAAGGCGCGTTTTAATTTACCGAACAGAAGAGAAGTACCAGATTCAGTCGTGCTCCAGGAAGTAGCATGTAAACATTTCGTCGGATGTGAGAAATAGTGAAGTCACGTTTCCTGCCATGTGCACCGCACTTGAACCCGCTTTTGATTACTCCAATCAGCATCAGTAAAGGTGTGCCTCAGCATCAACATCAACACTGGAGCTCACCGTTTCGTTAACCGCGCGATACACAAAATCGATCACTCACGAGTGTGACCATTTCAACCGATTGCCTCTCACCGTTACCGTTGCCGTCGCCGTATGTGTGTTTTCACCAGGTGATGGAAATCGGAATTTATGCTGACAATGAGGCGCGTGCAAAGCAACGAAACTGAGACGATTGCCTCCGAATACCTTTAAGCATGCGCCGCGTCGCGACGCCAATCAAACGCCATTCAAAATCAAAACATCGACAGGTGTACTAAATTCACTCATACGGAAAAATCGCATACCTTTCCGGATCCTTGGCTGCAGCATCGGACCGTTTCGCTGGCATGGTTTCAAATTCAACAGTTTTCTTCGGTATTGGAGTTATTGCAGTGAGTAAAGGTCGTTGTGATAAGGACGGCGAATCCGTTGGTGTTGGCGAAGAAGTCCCAGATGTCATTTTGCCTCAAGCGTGTTACTCTCCTCTCAAAGCGGCTGCAAAATACACAGCGGGTTTGCAACTTAAAAGCCTACGCTTGTGGTTTGAGCATTGATTTCTGGATGCCTCACTTCAAACATAAATTTCATTTATTCATTGCAAACGTTTTCGTTGGGCACTCTGTAGGTAAACCTTCCCGCCCGGCGCCTCCACCATATTTACAGTCCTCAATCCGTTTTAATTTTTTTCCGTTTTGCTGATTTAAATTTTAAGTTAATATTTATGCTAATAAAGTGGATTTGTTTTGCTGCGTTGTTCTGATTTTGACACAGACAAAATACACGAAAACTATAGCAGCGTCGTCAAAATGTCGAAAGATTGTTGGCTCGTGGCCAGAAGCTCCCTTTCGTCTTCTTTTTTCCCCTTTTACTTTTTTACAAAACGAAACTAATTATTTTTGATTCAGGAATTAATAAGCGAGAACGTGAATTTCGTTAATCAAATTATCGTAATCGTGTTTAATTCGCTTTGTTTTGGTGTTGTTTATTTAAGCAAGAGCTTGTCAGATTATCATTTTAGAGATGGGATTAGAGATGCTCAAACACGTTTCGATTTACATAGTTTATCTTCGTAACGCCCGTAACGCATATTAGGTGTGTGCTTCTCTATTCATTGAACGTTAAAAATTGATAAAACTCGTTTGTTTGCAATCCCTCACTCGATGATTTGAGGGGTATTTGTTGATATGATGTTTCGGCTTTGATGAAAAATTCTAATGTCATCAAGCATGTATAGTAGTAAAATTGGCGGTTAAATGTTAGAAATGGTAAGGAAAGTAATGAAAAAGTTTCTCAAATATTTAGAAATGCGAGATGAAGGAAGTTAACTGGGGCTCAAAGCTTACAAACTCTAATCAGGTGGATCAGCAAGGTAAATAGGGGGATGAAATTGCCGGTTGAGGGAACTACTATATTCACCATTTAAGTATTCATGAGGGTGTTGTGGGGGAGCGGCAATATCGAAAGAGTGAAAAATTTTCGGCATCTCCGGCATCATCAAGGAGTTAATAAATCAATAGAATTGGAGATATAAACGGATTAACCCGAAAAACGGACGGTATGTGGCACTGAGTTTCCGTACCGATCACCGCTGATGCTGATACTAACATTAGTAATGTGAAAACTGAAAATCGTCATAGGACGCGCATCCTCCATACTGCACAGTCTCCGCGTTTGCAAAACACAAATTTCCCTCATTCCAGATTACTTCTTTCGGGATAATCAGATTAAACATCAATTTTTTATCATCCTAATCTGAATTGAATTGAATTTTATTTATTTACACCTACATAAAACACGGCTTTGGCAGTCGCGCGTTACCGTTCAGAAATATTTACTTACAGTATTATATTTAGCTTCTATTACCATTAAAAGATCTTTACACCCAAACTCTAGTTTATAATACGCATTTACTACTCGCACTTGCACACAAGCGCAAGTTTGTTATTTTTTAAATCATAATAAAATTGCGATAACAAGTGGAAAGACCTTAATTTTGCCGTCATTAAAATGATATAAAAATTCAGTAATCTAAAAACGCTACATCTGGGGACATGTAGCTTGGTTAAATTTAGAATTAAACGGCTAAACATCGCCAACTAAATAAAAAACGCGGCGGCGATTCCGGCCAGTTTTTTGTTTCGTTCTGTAAATTTCTTATCAAATTCTTACTGGTCTGCATTACAAAGTTCATCAACGGAGACCCACTTATCTGAGTTATAACTACAACAAAAGTAAAAGACGAATGACCTTTAGCCATTGTGGAATAATGTTGAAACTTTGTTGATAAGTCGGTAACTGGTTATCTCTCGTAAAGGTGAAGGAGTTAAATAAAAGGTCCACGTTATATATCACATTTATTCTTTCCATGACAATACCTCGATCTCTTAGCATTAAAATAGAAAAATAATTTGATTAACCCTGCTTCTTTATATTTATTATTTTCGTACAACTTAAGTCTCACTCACTTATGCATCACTATTAAAATTTCTGATATGTAACAAATTGACTAAACAAAACAAATCATAGTTTATTAAACCTATTAATACTTACTTACTTTTTTATTAAAAACGATGCGTTTCAAGAAAGAACTAAAAAATGCAGAATTTGAAACATCAACTTCTTTAATGTTACACAACTACATTTCAGAACAGTTAGCTAGATTTCTTTTAAATATGATTAGTAGTTTGTCATTATTTGAAATTTAAGTCTTAGTTGTTAGTAAATTTTTCATAGATAAGCATGACTAGACATATATTTGGAGTAACATGAAGTAAGTACGGCGCTAGGCCTTTGTAAAAGCCCCTCATCCGCTCGTATTTCCAAGTCTTCATAATACAATCCCATGTTCCTTCGTACCGATGGTGTTGGTCTTGTAGGCGAGCACGGATCACTTGGTATGGATAAGTAGCAGCAGCCGCAATTAGTTTAGAAACGGCAGCAAATGTCAAATATTCTCCTGTTGTCTGTTAAGAAAAATATATAAGACTGAGTAACTGAAAATTTGTCTAATATCTTACAAGTTTATTGTCGAAGGGAATTCCCCTGTAGCGATTATAAAACGTCTTCATTTCTTCATAAGTCATAAACTGTAGAGCCCCATGAGTAACACCAAACATCCCCGGAATGAAACCCTACAAATATGACATAAGGAAACCCCGATCCCTTTGCAGTTCACGGGAACTGCGTTGTTTTTCTTGATTCACTGACCCTATATAGACCCCGTACACCTTCTGTTTTATAAATTTTAACTAACGCGTCTGTCATCCCGTTATAACATTCTCTAGAAGACAGAGCTTCTGGTCCATACTGCAAGCACAGCCTAGTTTTCACCACCCAAATTGGATTTGTAACAAGTAGAGTCAGCACCCCAGCCTCAGCCGCTGCCAACATATGCAGCGTTGGCCCTAACGGGTACTGGCTATCGCCAGCTTGAATCCAATTTTTGATAGAATTGTAACTGAAATTAAAATCAACCATGGTTCCTAAAAAATGAGGAGGACTTACAACAAGAAATAGCAACCCCAAGCACTCCCGGAACCCCACACGTTCGGAGCTACACCCCTGTATAGACCCTTCACTCCCTCCTGCTTAATAATAGTGTAAAATGCACTTGTCAAACTACTATACTGAGGAATTGTCGTTCTGCCGTCACTAACTGATAAAAATAGCGGTTTGAACCTGCTCTAAATTAATTATTCAGGCTAATTACCCGCGAATCGTATTTTCATTAAGTCTAAAGGATGTAAAATGAGTGTCGAAATGGCCCCTCCTGAGATTCCTGCTATGAGGTGTTCATACTTAATGTGGTTAAGAAGTGATAATGTGGTTTTAGGTGCCGTCGAAGGGTTTTTCATCATTGACGATTTTAAATGTAACGCGCTTGAGTCGGATGTTTCAATGATGAGAATTTCATCATCTTGAACTTTCACTGCAAATTTAAAACATTATGACACTCTACAAGCTTTTTCCAGAAAAAACGAAAATTGAAGGTTATGTAATTTTTCTAGTGAATTGCACCATTTCGTCTAAGTAAACATTTGGAAAACGACTCACGTGGATTTTAACAGTAAACTGTGCTATAAACACGTATTTACTTTTTATGGAGGGAATACCACAAAGAAAGTTCCATTTAGAAGTACTTCTCAAGCACGGAAAAACAGAAGAAACCAACCACAAAAGTGAACAGAACTGCTGGCATGCTCGCTGCGCTGCTGCTGCGCACAACTTTGCGGATTGTTAGTTGCCTAACTCTGGGCGTTTATAAAAAAATGCGCAAAAACCACCAGAAATTTTGACTATCGTCAGAAATAAAACGAAAAACATATACGTAAACACTTTTATTAATAAATATATACATTATTTACCAAACGCGAACACTAATTTTATTAGCTAGCATATCACAGCGAAATTAGTCATTTCTACAGTAAGTTCTACCTGCTGATATTTGCTCAAGCGAAGATATGTGGTAACCATTTTAATCAAATATAACAAATTAACGAACAAATCACAAACTGGTCTAATGACAACGCTCATGTTTTCGAAACATTATTACAAAGCCCGATTTCCTGACTTCTGTTGTTCTTGTCTCTGTGCTTTTGCCGTTGCTTCTGCCTCCTCCTGACGATGAAAAAAGTAATAATTGCAAAAAGTACCACAACTATCGGAATAACAATCCACAAAACGGTCTTCATTTTGGACTTTTTGATATTTTCTTCGTAGATTTGCCGGCATAGGGAATAAATTTCCAAATCCTCAGGGGGAACCTCTTCTAGACAATCTAAAACCAATTAAATCTAACATAGAATTTTATCGCCAAGCGGAGCCCAAGTGAATTATTTTCGCTAGATGATAATTAAAATTATTAAAAAAAAAACAACTCACCTGTTGGAGGCACGCCACATTCGAAGCTTTTAAACGCGACTTTGCGATCTTTCAGCCAGCGATTTATAGTCCAACAGTCGCACGGTTCCTCGTACTGGATCGACATATTGGTAGTATCTAAAATTTTTAAATTGCAGAGACCGGCAAAGTGGTTGGGTTTGAGTGACGAGAGTTTGTTTCCCGATATGTTGTACTGTTCCAAAGTTGGGATTGTCCCCAAATCGGGCAATTGGTCCGGTTCTTCGGTCATTATATAACTGATGTCCAGGCGAAGCAAAGGGCTGGTTATGGGTTTCGCCTTCTCAATGGCATCAGCAACGTTGATGTTTAAATTTTGTCTCAAGTAGAGAACTTGCAGTGAGGGAAGGTGAAATATTACGGAGGGAATTTTCGTCAAGCCGTTAAGTGTCAGATCTATTGTTTGTAAGTAATCTTTTCCCTCGAAACTTTCTTCGTCGATAGTCATTATCATGTTGTCGTCTAAGTACAGCATTTTCAAATTCGAATATTTCCTTAAGTCGTCTTGGGTCACTTTGCGGATTCGGTTCCGAGAAAGGTCGATTATCTGGAAGCAAATTTGGCTCTCACGTTGTTGATAACAGTAATTTACCTCAACATCATTCGGTAGACACTGCGAAATTGTCCCCATGTCTTTATTGCGGCAGTCGACCGCTTTCATTCCGCTGATTCGGCTCACTTTACATCGAGAGTCTTTTTTACAAATTTGGGTTTGTGTAAGTGTAAAGCACACACAGAAAGTTATTGTCCAAATGTAAATATTCATCTTGTCGTGGCACATTCGGAACTGAAAACAATTAAACATGAATAACTGCACTTATCAAGAATTCATATTATCAGCAAAGTCTCTGTTCACCTCATCACGTTTCCCTACATTCCGGAATTCCTTCACATGGTATTAAATTTACTGTTTAAAATTACATTCAAAACGCATTATAAAATAATTTGGTGTAAAGGTGTGTGAGGGCATTTGTTTAATTCTGCGTGCAGTAACTTACTTGAGACACTGTTTACTGAACATCTGCAGCGCGATCAATTAACCAATTAATTTATTAAAGAACAAACAAGCTTGGAAGATAAACTATATTTAGTACGAAAAATTGTAACATTTTTAGTTATACACCGTCCCACAATTTTACGGAAGAAAGACACAAAACGAGCACAAATTACGAAAGCACGAGATTATGATAAGATTTTATGATAACAATAAACATACCACCACCGAATTAATTATTACTTGTAATTCAACGGTTTTTATTTAATCACTATCAACACTTCCACCGTTCACAAAGCTGGCCCATCAATAAAGTTAACTGGCTGAATTGCATAATTAAACCAATGATCAAGTAAAGTAGTAAAGACACTCGGTACAAATAAAACTACTCGGAACGCATCATTTTTCTGGTTCAATTGAAGGATAAGTTTTACGGGAAAATTGAGTGGATGAATAACGGGGATCACGACCTTTTCGTTATAAATACTTAAATTTCACTGATTACTTCTTACAACAAATAAACAAGGATGCAAGTTTTTATCGAGTTATCATTCCATTGTACCGAGTTATCATAGACGATAGTTCAAATAGATTTTTCAAATCGGAAAAACAGGTGGATACGCATACATCGGACATGAATGTGCTTATTGGAGTAGAACCTGGTTCAAATTAAATTTTAGGGTGTAGCTTATTGAATTAGTTGTAAACACATCACATAAAAATGTCCTACCTCAACCAAGCGTTCAGTTTTGTTTACGTAATTTACTGGACCAAGTTATTTAGCGCAACACAATAATTAATAATAAAAATGAGATTCGCGCTAAAACTTGAAAAAGTTTAGAAGGGGGCGCCAGAGCCGTGTTTTAAATTTGAAACGACCAATAGGAGAGAACCACGAAGTGTGTTGATGGCTGTTGTGGAAGTTGCCGGCTTTGTTACATTTGATAAACATTTGTGTTCTTTTCAGTGAGAATTAAGTTTCAAATTACAAAACATTTGTCCAAAACAATGAATAGGCTGCTTGGTGAGTAATAAACATGTGATTCTAAGGTTTTGTGAATGTGTTGAAGTTTTCCCGGTGCTAACCCTTGTGCTGGCAAGTGCGTTGGCTCTCTACCCCTCAAGCTCAAACGTAATCGACTTAACGACCTCGAATTTTGATAAAGTACTTAAAGGGGATGAAGTATGGATAGTTGAGTTTTTTGCCCCTTGGTGTGGGCATTGTCAAGCCTTGGTTCCCGAATACACGAAAGCGGCCGCCGCTCTCAAGGTATTCCTCGTCAGCTGTTGGCGTTTCTCTAACAATTGCACATCTAGGGCGTAGTTAAAGTAGGAGCAGTCAACGCGGATGAATACAAGGAACTTGGGGGGCGTTATGGTGTTAGGGGTTTCCCAACGATCAAAATTTTTGGGGCCAATAAGGACAAACCAGAGGACTACAACGGCGCAAGGACGGCTCAAGGACTCGTAGACGCGGCCTTGCAAGCCGTTAAATCCAAGGTCAAGGCCAGCCTTGGCGGAGGCTCCTCAGGCTCGGGACAAGTACGAGTGAGGTGTGTTTCTCCTCGTATTCATTTTTATTTTGCAGAGTCACGACACTAAAGACGTGATCGAACTGACTGATAGTAATTTTGATAAACAAGTTTTACACTCGGAAGACATGTGGCTTGTCGAATTTTTCGCCCCTTGGTGCGGACATTGTAAAAATCTCGCGCCCCATTGGGCCAAAGCCGCGACTGAATTGAAAGGCAAGGTCAAACTTGGGGCTCTTGATGCGACCGTTCACCAAGCGCAAGCTTCCAAATACGGAGTTCAGGGTTACCCCACAATTAAGTTCTTTGCGCCTGGAAAGAAGACTTCCGATTCGGTTTCCGATTACGACGGTGGCAGGACCGCCAGTGATATCGTTACCTGGGCCTTGGAAAAGCTGGCAGAGAATGTGCCAGCGCCAGAAGTCGCGCAAATCATTGATCAAAATATGTTCAAAGAGGCTTGTGATCAAAAGTCGTTGTGCGTCGTGGCCCTTCTTCCACATATTCTAGATTGCCAGTCCGACTGTAGGAACAACTATATCAACATTTTGAAAGAGTTGGGGGAGAAATATAAGAAGAAGATGTGGGGGTGGGTCTCGCTTTTATGCCAAGTTAAGGATGTTATTGTTATTTGGCAATTTTTAGGTGGGTTTGGTCCGAAGCCGGTGCACAGTTGGAACTTGAAAATGCTTTAGATATTGGTGGTTTTGGATATCCCGCAATGGCTGTTATTAATCCAAGGAAAATGAAATATTCCATTCTTAGGGGTTCATTTTCACGTGACGGAATTAATGAATTCTTGAGGTATTTTTAATTGTTTGCGTCTGATGTTTAATAAAGTTGAAATATTTAGGGATCTGTCCTATGGACGTGGCAATACTTCTCCAGTCAAAGGTGATAAACTTCCAAAGATCGTTTCCATTGAACCGTGGGACGGGAAAGACGGGGAACTTCCTCCAGAAGAGGATATTGATCTGTCCGATGTTGACTTGGACAGCAAAGACGAACTTTAAACCAAAAGACTTACTACTTATAATGTTTTATACTGTTCTTTTGTTTCCACAAAAACCTAATGTTGTATTAATGTTTGTATCATAGTTTCGTTTTAAGTGTTTTTTTCGTGATAATTTAAATATATTATTACTTTTCCTAATACCCACTTGTTTTAATTCCCTATCTACCGACAAAAAAATGAGCAAATAATAAATTAAGCCAAACGGCTTGATTTTGTTAAGTTGGCAGCATTTAAACTTGACATTCCCAGCGTGTGTCATAATCGCTGTCACAATCATATAATTTTTTTCTAGTGGATATCAAAGGTGAATGGGGTCACTTTTGTAAATCATTATCGCTCGAGTATCAATTACTATAGGTGCTTTCTTCAATTTCAGCCATTTGTAGTAGAAAATGCCTTCAGTTGCCGTGCCAAAAATTTCCCGGGAAGAGGGCCCAATTGGCATTAATGCCATACTATTGGGGCCCCCAGGCTCGGGTAAGGGAACTCAAGTAAGTGCTTGTACACGTACACGTTGCCCCGGAAATTAGACCAACTTCTCAGGCCCCCAAACTGAAAGAAAAGTATTGTGTGTGCCACCTTTCAACCGGAGACATGCTGCGTGCTGAAATCCAGTCTGGCTCAGTTCTCGGAGCCAAACTGAAGAAAATCATGGACGAAGGGAAGCTCGTAAGCGACGATCTTGTTGTTAACATGATCGATAGCAACCTTGACAAACCCGAATGCAAGAACGGATTCTTGCTGGATGGGTTCCCGCGAACCGTGGTGCAGGCTGAAAAGGTGAGAGATGGCATTTTGTCCGTTTAGTCCAACACTGTGGTTGCAGCTTGACGATTTGCTGGAGAAGAGGGACACGAGTTTAGACGCTGTGATAGAATTTGGAATAGACGACAGTTTACTTGTGCGCCGCATTACGGGCCGATTAATCCATCCAAAGAGTGGCCGTTCATATCACGAGGAGTTCCATCCGCCCAGGAAACCCATGACAGACGACGTTACCGGTGAGCCCCTTGTGAGACGCTCCGATGACACGGCAGAGGCTCTGAAGAAGCGTCTCCAAGCGTATCACACACAAACTAGGCCTCTTGTCGATTATTACCAAATTCGGGGGATCCACCACCGCATCGATGCGTCCAAAGCCGCCAACGAGGTGTTCAGTAAAATCGACAGCATTTTCATGCGGGCACGCAAGTCGAGAATTGGATTTTAATCTTTTCCAACTTTGTTCATTTAATGCATTTATAGTCACCTTTATTTGGATCATGAATATTAATTTTTGTCGGGCCTTTTTACGTTGTTATGAGTAGAAAAATTATACAAACTGTTACTTCAATAGACGTTTTTATTTTTTGTCATATCAAGAGGGATTAAATCGATTGAACAGTGTTTTATTTATTTGCGTGACAGAGTAAACAAACGTTATGAAAAGTCATTTGGGATTCAAAAGCTGGGTGATGGCAATGTGAGCAAAGCCACGTGTTGCTCAATTCTTCAATTATGGAACGTCCCGACGCAATACATGTGGGGAAGTGGATCTTGCACTTGGGACACCTTGTTCTCCTAAAACTCAAACAATCTACTTTTTTCTTAATCATGATGACACTCTACCAATCAGACGTCGAATCTCCACAGTTGGAACACTTAAGTTTGATTTGTTTCAAATCTTTCGGTTCATTTTTCATAAATATGTCCCACGCCAGCTTTTTGTATTGATTTCTAACGGCTTCACTGACCTGTACGTGTAAAAAATAATATTTTGATTAAAAATTCTAGATAATATATTTAATTATGTTAAAAATTTGATCAGAATCGATTGAGTAGCTCTCGAGATATCAGTCTGAAAATGTGGACTTTTTTTGTAAAAATTAGAACTTAACATGTTTAGATGCCTAAGATATGTAGCAATCTTAAGACGGTGTAATCTCTTAACTTACTTCCGGCAAGCTCGTGAGTTTTATGAGAGCTCTTGAGCAAATTCCGAAAGACCGGTCCAAACAAGCCGTTAAGGCCAGCAATGAATAAATATCAAGTGCATTGAGATAACTGGTGTAATCTTGAAGTTTGTAGGCTGTACATAGAGCATCATGCAATTTCCCGCTGTATAGCTGCTCCTGCGCAAGCATGTAGTAATGATATGCTTCTGCCCCTTTCCAGGCATTTTCATAAACTGTCGGGTCTGACGCCCATTCAGCTACAAAAATTATTATAAAGGGTACAACAAAAATAAATGAAACGTGCCAGGATTTGGTGTTTTCTTATGCATTTGTAGTAATCTGGCAGCGTAGACGTAATGTTTTTTCACTTTTAGCAGATTTTTATTATGCTTTTTGCTTTCCAGATCGGCCAACTGAAATACACACTTTAATATATTTTATTTTTTTAACTAAATCAACCTTATAAGCGTGCTCAGCTGCGTGTAAATAAAATTTTGCTTGAATGTTGACATCAATTGCGGCGAAAAGGGAGCCTTGGTCTTCCAAATGTGTGGTGTATTTGACGAAAAGGTCCGAAATTTTAGTCATGTTATATTTTTTCGCTAACTCGATAGCCGTGTTCCACCTGTTGTGTGCAATACACAACTCGATTGCCGTATTTACGTTACCAAACTAGAATAAAGTCAATAAGTTTTAATAAAAACCGTAAATGTATCACTTTGCAATAAGCTTCAACGGCCTCAGAAATCACAGCATTGGTAGCGAATATGTCCCCAATTTTTTTCAAAAGTGGGTCGCCTTCGGGCAAAATTTGCACAAAAGACTCCAGTTTCTTGTAGTCTTCTAGGTGGTAGTAACATTCGATCATTTCGGCCATATTTCCGGCGAGTTCGTAATATTCAACAGCAGTGACCCTGTTTGTTTTACGTAAGTCGGTGCGTAATTTTTTTCAATACTAACCAGTTGTTGAAATGTACGAAATATTCAGCCGCGGAATTGTACGCAGTTTTGAGAAGATAGTCAGGAGCCGACGTTCCGTTTTTCAAAATTTGGATCACTCTGAACCAGTCACCTAGCGTTTGTCTTAAGCTGAGAGCCAAATCACTAAAAAAGCGTGTTTTGTGGAAATCGGACTTAATCAAATAACAAACCTCCTGTCGGCTTCCATGTACGTTTTTTCGGCCTCATCGAAATTCTTAAAATAGGTCGCAATGCGGGCTTTTCTAATCGCATTCGAATTAATATCTTTTAACTTTTTCACAAACAAAACTCTGGCGTAATCCCGCGACCGGACAAAAGCCGATTCAGCCATCGATAGATTCATTTCGCGCAAAGCCCCCTCAGCCAACAAACGCCATAATCTTGGGTGTGGGTTTTCTTCGATGAAAAGCGAAGCTTCATTAATACCAACTTTTTCGAGTAGTTGTCTTGTGTCCCGCAAGCTTTTCACCTCCAGCTTGATCAAATGGTCTTTACTGTTCGGGCGTTCGGGGGACTCCATTATTTCGTCTAGGAGCACAGCTTGAATCTCTAATTCATTAAAACTGCAAATGTAACCGGAACAAGACACCGGTTCCTCGGGATAAATCCCCTTAAAAATATACATTCGCGTTTTTTCCATAATTGAGAGCAGCTGGGGGTTGTCTGAGGCCCAGCACATCGCCCAGACGTCTTTACGCTCCAGTTTGTTATCGGTGGTGCTAGACGGCCGTCCTATGGCATCAGAAGTGTCGAGAACCGTCATAACCCCGGCTACGTCAATGACAGACAAACGCCTGAAACATTACGGAAAAATTCGGTTGCACAGCCCAAAAAATTCACCATTATTTCTTTTCCAATTTGCACGCAACACTTAGAAATTTTGGTTTGTTTAAATTGCGTGAATTCAATTGGGTGGAGCTAGCCCTACCACTAATCTGAGTCATGCCCCTCGATATCCTTAGCCAATAAAAAGTCAGAGATAATGCAATAGACAAAAAATTTCAAAGCGAGTGTATTGGTCGGTCATTTAGCAAAGCGGTTTCAAAATGGTTTCGAATATGAATTTGTTAAAATAAACACAATTTTGTTTCGATTTCGCTTACGGTGTCACGCATTGTCTAAAGAAGGATTCTGCCACTTTGCCACTTACGTTGAGTTGCAGTTAATTGCGATTTTGTGTGGCCGTGTTGATATTTTGTACTTATTGGTAAGTACAACGTGGGGTAAAGCGTAGTATTGCAACAATCCAGACTCGCGTCCAATTATTAAGCACTTATCACTGCAAGCGATACAACAAGCCGGATCGGAGCTATTGTGTGTGCTTACAACAATTTTATCTAAACTGTCCAATTCTTGGATCACTTCAACCGCCCCTGTCGGATTATCGTCAATATGAAACATTCGACACTTATTTCTAGCCCCTGTGAGATTAAAACTAATAAAAAAAATGTTGCGTTGTTGCAAAAACCTGTGACTACTGATGACGATTTTGGAGTTTTGTACTGCCAGACGATGAAGTTGTTTTTGGAAGTTGCAATGACATGAGTCGAGTTCATTGTCACGGCGATTGGTTCAATATCGATGTATTTACCTACATTTTAATTAAAATTAAAGACAAATACATGGGAAAGAATTAATACCATCAACTGCGGTCCCCAACGTATTACATAATATTAAACCATACTGTCCTGGAGATTCGTCAAGTTCGGATCGCGTGACTAAAACACAGTGATCTCCGTACCCCGACAAAGCTATAAGTATTGGGACATAAACCGTGTGACACTACAAGAAAAAATTTAATCAGTCGTTATTTGGTGGGCAATTCTCACTTGATTGTTACTTATGTCCCAGAAAGAAACGCAAATGCCCGGCTTTTGTGGCCGACAGCACGTGAAAACGACAGTTTTTTTGAAATAGCACCATTTGTAATCCGGTCGTATATTTGCAAAATAAACAAATGAATCCACTGCTAACGCCACCCTTAAGGATCCGCCCTCCCAGACGCAGCACGCGATTGAAGTCCCCGGAACCTTCAAGGTTCGCAAATGCTGGAAAAGAACCAAGAATCTTTTTGTTACTCATTGAAAATTTAAGTCATCATCCCCCAAATATAAATACCTCTCCAAAAGGATTATAAAACTGGACCAGATTCATTTCTTTGTCGTCGTTGTATTGTCGCCCGGCGATGGCAAGCAGCGATCCGTTGTGGTTCCAGCTGCAGTGAACGGCGATCATTTTCGTGTCCAGAACCACAGGATCTAAAAGTGGGTGAACAAAAATTCGTCTGAAATATTTCCATACTTGTATCGCTCTCATTGCGCATAATTTGCGTGCGGCCGTTTTCGTAACAAATGGCCAGGTTGGGGCAAAGTGCGTGCATGTAGCCGTTTTGGCCGTTGTACCAATCGAGTCCGACCACTGGTATTAACTCTAAAGTGACTTCATTACAAAAAATCTCAATTTGCATCTGGAAATTTACAATCATGGACGGTTACAGTTGTATTACAACTATTACAATAAAATTCCCTTGGTTGTCATACAGATGGACTTGGCCGTTCTTAAGGCTGAACAAGAGCAGTTTACCGTCGGGGGACCACTGCACCCCCGATAAGTGAATATTTTTCAATTCTTTACCCCAAATGCGGTTGCCATCAACCGAGCCGACGATAACAGCGCCGTCTTCGTAAATTATACAGATTTTTAGGCCATCTGCGCTCCAGGCCATTCCGACAACTGTTGATTTTTTTCGGTTGTTGATCATTTCTTCGTACCAGGCACCCTAAATTAATTGAATTAATCAAATCCAAAATTGGAAACGCAATTAGGACGTACTTTGTACAACATCCATACTATAATAACACCGTTTTGGTCGCTTGTGGTCAATTTTTTATGCGTTTCGTTCCATACTAGCACTTGGATACTTTCGGTATGTCCCTCCAAAGTTTGGTTCATTGATAAATTGCTAGATGCGACTAGCCCCCGAGCTTTAGCCGCCCCGTCAGTCTCACCCCCAGCATCCAGCTTCAAGACTTTGAGTAACCCATCGTCACCACCAACCGCAATGTAACCATCTTCCTTATTCCAAGCTATTGCATTGATTCTTGTGTTGTTGGGGATAGCAATCTGACAGAATATAAACCATAAATCGACAATGCGAACAACAGGAACAGAACTCACCTTTTTGCTAAGATAGATGAACATTTTAGCAAACTTCTTGTGTTGTTGCACTTGTTGTTGATGTGTTTCTATAGTAACGCATACTATAGATCATCGACCTTGAAGAAGACCTAGCAACAGTTTTGTAATGTGGGTTGCCTGGTTACGAGTCACGTGTGCTCCATGTGGTTGTGGGGGCATGCGCACTTCATAACCAATCGTAGCGCTCAATAGGTTGTTAAAAAAAAACAGTCAATCGTAATGTTATTATGCAAGCTCATTAACTGTTATCCAAGTTTACGCTTAACAGGCCATTATTTAACGCAGCAAAAATGGGTCGTTTCAAAAAAAAATTCAAGATTTCATTCAACTCAACTTCTAGAAGATGCGTACAAGAAAATGAAGGCAAAATGTCAATGTAATAACCTGACTTGTAACGTAACACCTGAAAACTAACTTTTTTTCTAGCGAAGAAATTACCGAAAGACGTCAACCCAAAGGCCGTTTTTGCGTGTAATGAGCTAGATTTAAAGGAAGTTAACGTTTATGGGTTTGATTATGACTATACGCTTGCTTGCTACAAGCCCTCAATGGACTATGTTTTATATAATTTAGGTAGACAGACGCTTATAGAACAGTATAAAGTAAGATTTTTGACTGGAATTTAGGTGGATTTAAAAAAAAGTTTTAGTACCCTGAAGAAATAGCACAATTGGAGTATAAGCCAGGCTTTGCCGTCAGGGGACTACATTATGACATAGAAAAAGGAATTTTACTCAAATTGGATTCTTTTTTACAAATCCAATTCGGCTCAGTTTACAAAGGGCTAACGCCGCTATCCGTGGAAGAGGTTCTGAAAATTTACAAGAACCGAATTATCCCTATAGCTTACGTTGAAGGAAACACAAAAAATTCCTCGGTACTTACAATTTTCCGTCACTGGCAACAATAATGTCGCAACGACATTAATTTTACCACTGACTTTCATCTACCTATATCTCTCTGCTTTCTAATCTTTCTATTTATCATTATCTATCTTTATAGTTGGTATTACAGGACAGCCACTCTAAGATGGTGCAACTGGCTGATTTATTCTCTGTACCTGAAATGGGTTTGATTTGCAATGTGGCAGATTATTTCGAGCGTAATCACATTGATTACCACCCAGAAATTTTATTTAGGGACGTTAAAGTAAGTAAGGTACCGTTTCGCACCATAGATTCTGACCAGTTTTTTAAGAGTTCCGTCAAAAGCTCTCATCCTGTTATGCACAAAATAGTCTCGGAAAACGTATCAGAATACATAGAGTCAAACGAAAATCTCAGGCCGTTTTTTGATCGCTTAAAAAGCGCAAATAAGAATTTATTTCTAGTCACCAATAGTCCTTATAATTTCGTGTAAGCTGCAGTTTCTTTTATCCAGATGAGCTCTAATTTATTTTACAGTAACAAAGGTATGGAAATGCTGGTTGGGCGCGACTGGAAAGACTACTTCGATGTTCTTATCGTTCAAGCCAGGAAACCCCGGTTTTTCACCGACATTTCGCGGCCCATTCGTGTATTTGACGAACAGAGCGGCAGCCACATTTGGGATCGTGTGACAAAATTGGAAAAAGGAGTTATTTATTATGAAGTAAACATTCTTCTATTATCATGTTTATGGCTGTTGGTTCCATGATTGTATGAAATGTTTGTTTGTTTCAGGTTTTATTCATTTAAGAGCTGGAAATCATGGAATCAACATGTATTTAGTGAAGATAATCTGAAATCACTTAACGAGTAATTTGCAGGGAACTGTAAAACAGTTACAAGACTTAACTGGCTGGCGTGGTCATCAAGTCTTGTATTTTGGGGACCACCCTTACAGTGACCTCGCTGACGTAACGTTAGAGCATGGATGGAGGACCGGGGCCATAATCAACGAGTTGACAGTAATGAGATTATTTGTCTTTGCATTTGAGACAGTGTAAATTTTTAGCACGAAATTGCCACCTTAAATAACGTGGAGTTCAAGAAAAATGCCAACTGGTTGCAAATGTTGACTCAGCTGATTGAAGACCACCAAGATTGTGAAGATCCAGAAGAACAGAAAATTCTTCAAAAATGGATGGCTGAACGCGATAAGTTGAGAAATGATATTAAGTTTGTGTTCAATCCCCAGTTTGGGAGCGTCTTCCGCACATATCACAACCCTACGTATTTTTCTAGACGATTATTTAGATTTGCCGACATATACACGTCGAACATAACTAATTTATTGAATTACTCGGTCAAGCACACGTTTTATCCAAGACGCGGTGTCATGCCCCACGAGTATATATCCTACTTTGTATAGGCTTTTAGGCAAAAACTCTATTGTGTCATTTTAATTTTATAGACAAGAAACTATTGTGTCATATTAATTTTATAGGAAATGCATACATGTTGTATCTGCTGCGAGTAAAAAATATTTTTTGAGACACTTTCTTTTTGAAAACCTTTCCAACTTTAGTTTAGGGTTTCCACACCCTGCAGGGTCAACATAGTGTGTCTTATTCGCATGCGCGTCATCGTCCATCCTTCGATTTCTTCTCCGTTCAAGACATTAGAAATATACAAACAATAATGGCGTCCGCAATTTATATTACTGAAAGTGGCCTTTTTTCCTTCTGGTTCTGGTACTGGCCCACTTTTAAGCCGTAAATTTCCATGCTGGTCCCCGCTGCTCTGTTTGTTGAAGCACCAAAGACTTTGTCTTCGTCGTGGGATTGTTAACCTATAAGAAAATGACGTTTGACATATCATAATAGTAGTAGTGTTTTGTTAGAAAATGGCTTCTAATACTTATAGGTATTTATGAAATAGTGCAACATAACCGTGAGGTTTGAAATAACCGCGCGTTCATTTTAGGGTAGAATGGGTAGAAATAATAGAGCCGAAAACAGGCGAGCATATGTATGCGAATTTAGCAACAGGGGAGTGTGTCTGGGACCCTCCTGAGGGTGTTCCGGTCAAAAGAACCGACTCTAACCAGTGGTGGGAGCTCTTCGATCAAAACACGGCCCGGTTCTACTACTACAATGCCACTTCCCAGCGCACCGTGTGGCACAAACCCACAAATTGTGACATAATACCTCTAGCCAAATTACAAACTTTGAAACACAACACCGACTGCAGTCCCGGGGCTGCTCACGCGCCCACCACCAATCAGGCCACGCAAACCGGGGAGGCCACAGGCCGCGGCCAAGTGCTAAGTTTATCAGCGAGTACGCCACAACTGCGGCGGAAGTCGAGTGATTTGTGCCGAAGTAGCAGTTTTAGTCAGAGAGGTGCCGAAGCACCTTTGTACTCCAACTGGCACGATTCGCATTTATTGCCTTTGGAGCACTTCCTTCTGAACAACAGCCGCGATTCGGATAGTGATCATTCCGACAGCGGAAGTGAGTCTCTAACTGGCCATGAGCCCGATAACGAGGATTCGGATCAGTCGGAAGGCAGCTACTTGCCTCACCGGTTCCTCCACAGACCAGTCGAGTACCTCAATTTACCAACGGCCGTTACCGAAACGAGAGAACCGAAGGACCATCCCCCGGCCCCCATCATGCTTAAACCCCTCGCTGAGCCGCCCTTCCAGCCTGAACGTGAGGCGGACATGGAGAAGTTTGCGGCTGATAATTTGAATCTTGGGGGCAGGGGGCTGTTCAGGAGGAAAGCAAGTGTTCGCGATTTGTTAAGCTGGTCGGCTAGGAGTCTGCAAAGGCCTCTCTTAGCCTCAAGTAAACCAGTTGCGAGACAAGCTTTAGATATGTTTAGACAAGTACAAATGTATATGGGCGACCGCAAAGCTAGACCTGGAGTTTCTATGAATTCGTTACTCATGGATATCCTGGGGACAGCACATACGCAGTCTCTTCTAAGAGATGAACTGTTCGTTCAGTTGTGTCGGCAGACGACTGAAAACCCGAGGCGCGATTCCCTTTTGCGTGGATGGGAACTACTTACCATTGCTTTAGCTTTTGTTCCTCCCAGTCCCTTGTTCCAACCAGCTCTCTTAGGCTATCTCAATCGACATAGAGATCCGGGGTTTTCGAGAGTTTTTCCGGACGTTAGTAGATGGCCAATACACGTACAGGTATGTTTCAATCCATGTTTATACATAAATAATTGAAAAAACTTTAAAAAACGTATATGGTTTTATGCAGTAGCGAATCTAGTCTTAAAAATTGGCAGGCCAAATGCGCCACTTGTTTCAATTGGATTTGTTATCATTTTCTATTTCTCCTTTAAAAGAAATGCTGAGAAATTTAAACAGAGCGATACTCTGCGATGCCTGCTGACTGCGCCAATTAAATTAATTAAATTCACGATTCATGGTCTCCTTGCTTTGACTGTGGCGTAATTAATTATTAGGAAGGCAGATAAGCTTATATGGTTATATAATTTATTACCAACGTTTCGACATTTTTTTGGGGGTTCTTCAGGGCAATAAATAGGAAACTATTCGTGTAACGTGGAGGGGAACCATTTTGTTACACGTAGTATTGTAAAAAATAATAATGTCAGCAAGGAAATTAGGTTTTTTTTCGCCTTCATATCGCTTTTGCATATTTGAATTCCGGGGTTTAATTTTATAAATTCAATCTTCATTTAACTGTTAGGAAGCTACCAACCTAACGAAATTTGATTAATCTAACATGAGAAAAATGTTTACTTAACAGATATTTTATTATTATTTAAGATATTTATATTCAACAGTAGTCATTTCAGTTTAAATGGGAATTTATGGATAAAAGATGTACATACAATAGTACTCTTATCGCAGTGAAATAATATAAATGATCCCATAGTTTTCGAAAAGCCAGTTGAATTTGCGGCTAGTCTGTATCTCATCCTACTGATTCAGTGATAAGATATTAGATATTGTTCATTATTTTAAATAATGTTTTTTCATGAATTCTTCTTTAAAATTTGCAAAATATTGGCCACATACTTTGTGTGCAAATATTTATCAGAAATGTATTCAGAAATTCGGCGATTTGTCGTTGCGGTTAAATCAGCGTCAAATAATTGTTTTTTTTTTTCAGGTGAATCATTACGCAACTGTGGCTTGCCAGCGGTTGGAGCGAATTGGCGCGGGTGGGAAGAGGTCCGCGCGTCGGCCCCAAATGGACGATATAGATTCAGCCCGCAAACAAATATTTCAAGCTAGTCTTTTTGGTAATACTCTACGCGAAGTGATGCAGCTTCAGGCCAGTCGTTGGCCGACTCGTCGGCTGCCCTGGCCTCAAGTGGAGTTGTCTCAGCAAGTCCTCCGATTACAAGGATTGAGCACGGAGGGCATATTCCGCGTGTCCGCAGACGTGGACGAAGTGAACCGATTGAAGGCCCAGATGGACAAATGGGAACTTAGCGAACCAAGTGATGCTCATGTCCCAGCGAATTTGCTTAAGTTGTGGTTGCGTGAATTGTATGAACCTTTAATACCCGACTCTCTTTATCCCGAATGCGTCGCTGAACCCATGACCTCTCGCCGTGCATGTGATCTAGTTCTCCGTTTACCGACTTTGCACAGACTTGTTTTATGCTATTTAATTCGGTTTTTGCAAATTTTTAATAAACCTGATGTTATCCAGCATACTAAAATGGATGCTTCCAATTTGGCTATGGTCTTTGCGCCTAACTGCTTGCGTTGTATGGCGAGCGATCCGCGTACCATGTTCGACAATGCTCGCAAAGAAATGGCCTTTATGCGGTGTCTCATTCAAGATCTTGACACCGAATGTGTTCGCGATATGATCTGACCTCAGTTTATACATTTTTACAAATGTACTTCTTAATGCATCATTTTTGTATTATAACCATAGACATTACTATTTTATTTCTATTATTGTCCCTGTATTGAAATTTGATTGTGATTTAAATTATATTATTGAAATAAATTTGTTTTTTTAAGTAACGGCGTGTGTTATTTAAGGTAATCCGGAGTTGAAACTCGAAATGACTTGTGTATTATTTTATTTTACCAACACAGGGTAAGTAATAAGCATTTTATTATTTGCAGTAACTTATGAAAAGAGATTCCTATCATTTTCCCTTCCTAATCGAGGGGAAAATGGAGATGAGTGTCTTCCCAGCCTGGGCGCGAACGGAGGTGATCTTTGATACAACATTTCTCCTGATGTTTCGTGATTTTGTAACCATCGATCCTCAGGAGCATTGTTAACAAACTCTTCACCAGATTCTCTACCTAACCTTGGAGTGAAATTCACTACATGTCGTTTTCCTTCTAAAAGATCTTATTTCAAATCATGCGGTATTTCATTTAGGCAAAGGCCGCAATTTACCATTTACAGCAATTATAGCCCATGGTACATCCTGCAAAGCATCTGTAAGAGAAACTAATTCCTCCTTCTGCATATCTTGGTACAAATCATCGTTACTTGAATTCCTTTTTTTCCTTCCAAGTCTGGGCCCGAACCAGAAGTACGTTTCCTTACTATCGTCGTTTCGTTCATTTGGAACGCTTGATTCCTGGGAACGGCAATAAACTCCACATTAAATATTAAATGTTTGAAATTTATGGTAAATAAATTGAATAAAGCACATTTTGTGTTTTAATCGTATACAGACAATTTCTTTTAAATGAAAATGCACTTTTTGACGCCATTGATGAAAAGATATTTTTACATTTAGCATTAAAATGGCAACAACATAGGCGAGTTATCTTCAAATAAAATGGTCAATGAAGTTATATGTCGGACCGTAGTGAGTCAAAAATACATCGTAAATAAAAAAGACTATAAAAAATAAAAAGAAAAAATCGACTAGTTCAAATATAATTTTCAGAAATGTATATAAATGTAAATGAACACAAAAGGATGATTTTTATTCCGCGCTCTGCATAAGACATCTACCGTATTCACAATAACAAACACTGATTTTTTTTACTATTCAGTACTTGAAAATTATTTAGTATTATCATCATCAGTTTTAATATTATTTTGTATGTTATATAAATTTACCTATTTACGATAGAAGTACTAAGAAATCAACATAGTGTGATCTATTTCTATAGTTTTTAGACAATTTTTTAATTTTTATATTGTTCACTAATTTTTTAAGTCATTTTTGTAGTAGACTTCAGATATTGCGAGCAGACTAACGAACTATTATATTGTAATTATGTAGGTAAATGTTATAAATTATTCTAACGTTTTTTTGTTAACAATTAAAAAATATATCAATTGAAGAACAGGGAGAAAACAAGAAATGTCACATTCTGAGGAAAACAAGTTTTTTAGTTCTACTTTTACATTGTTCCTATTTAGCAATTTATGGTTTCAGTTTTCACAAAATATTTTGTTTTGACATGTTTTTAACAGCCGCCATACGAAACAATTTAGACTTAAACCTAAATCTAATTTTTGATATCAGTATCAACTAAAGAAAAAAGAACGAAAACGAGAAATGTAATAACAATAATTTATTGTTTTCGCTTGTATGGACACAGTAAAAGCTCTTAATTTTTGCTACCAATAATAAATGTCGTTATTAGTTTAAATTATTGAAAAAATGACATTCTTTGTTTTCCCCTATATCCTCGAATTATTAGTTGATCCATTTTTGTAAAACATCGATACTTATGTAGGTAAGGAAAAAAATACATTTGGTCGTGCTTTTGGTCATTTTCTTTCATGGAAAATTTTTTTAAATTTTTTTCAAACCTTATCAACGCACTTTCTTGTACATCATTCTAATAAAAAAATTAATAATTCGGAAAGTAACATATAGGTGAAGTTTATAAAACTATTTTTTTGTAAAAACTTATTCATTGTTTTGTGAAGTTGACCCAGAAGCTGATAATGTAATAACATTCTCATTAATAAATAACATAACTCCTACGTGGTGAAAATGTACACTGTCATAATTAATAACTTGTAAAGCTTCTGAAAAATGTTTTTTTTAATTTGCTGCTGTTAGATGCGCTCCGGTTTGCCACGATATATGCGAGCAAAATTGCAAATTAACGATTAATGTCTTAAAAACACGGTTTTCAGAATTGTTGCTCTAACGTGAAAATTTTTAATTAAATTCTTTTTCTGGATCTTCCAAAATTTAGTTTTATAATTTTTTTCACTGGATAATATTTGTATACCAGGAATATTACCTTTTCCATAAAAAATTTTAGCCAATATTTTGTGTTTTTATTGCGTAGACATCCAAAATAAAAAATACATTTATAAAATAGACAATAATAAAAACGTTCGCATAGTGCAAACTTCAGATAAAACGAATTAATTGTCTCGGTTTCTTCGGTTTTTTATATAACCAAATCTGGTGCAATTTAAAATTTGTGTTTTTTAATATGAAGCACCTTACAAAGCATAATAATAATTAGGTAGTTTTGGAAAAATTGAGAAGGTGTTCAAGAAAAGCGGAAAGTTGTACTTACTCGTACCATTTTTTGAAAATAAAAGCATTTTAGTAAAAATAAGGTACTTGTAAGAAAAAATCGAAGAAAAAATTTGTAACATTAACAATTATGAACAGTTAAGTAAATTTTATTGCAGAAAAAATCTTTCCAAGACAATAATAATAAGAATCTCAACAATCGTTATGGAGTTATTCCCTGCTTTTAAGACATTACTCAAGATATCCGACAATGATCCATATAATGCAATAAAAAAATTAAGTTAAGAGTACATTTTTAAACACTTGAAAAAATTACAGTTTAAAAAATCGAAAAGTAATATAAATGTGAGTACTTACATGAGGTGTTGACAATACTGTTTCGAAGAAAAGAACGGCTACACAAAGCACAGTCCAGTTAATAAGAATGAATCGTTCCATAGTTCTACACAGTTTCCAGAAAATCCAAAGGTTTTATAGGATCTAGTCTGCGTCATTATCACTAGGAGGTCTTAACGATAACAACCCCTGTAGTTTTCTAAATCCTTTAAACTAATTTATTCACGTAAAAACACCCTTCGTGTTATTGCAACATCCTCCAAGTTCATTACTTTGACTTAGTTTTGCAATTCGCACATCAGTAATATAGTATAATTCAAAAAATAAAAATTATACAATCAATTAGACAAGTATTTTTTATTTGATACGACAGTTCCCCGGCCCACAGCTTTCCCATCAGCGGTGCCCTATCCCATAGTGTTTTAAAGTGGCCCTTGGCGTCTGTCTGTACTATACATAATGGTATACATATGGATTAGAAATATCATGTTTCGAGTAGGTAATGGGTAGGTGTAGTGACAATGTGTCACTTTGGACACGTCGAGCGAGGAATACGTACGGTGCAAGTGAAAATACATTTTTCGGCAAAAATGTTTAGCCAAAGCTCTAAACCTATAAGTAGTGACTACTGAAAATTTAAGTTCATTTAGTTGATTACATGGTATCTGTTTTGTGTCGAGATACGAAGCGTGACGTTGGTGAAGAGAGAGGGAAAGTGCCCGCTCTGATCAGCTTCCGATTCAAATACTCGGAGCTTATATTAGATACATGAAGTTACCTTTGTATATATACATATACTCTTCCAGGGTTTATAACGCCACATGTACATGAATTAAACACACAAACAATCAATCTCGGCGGATCTAATTTCAGAATTACTGATAATAAAAAATATCAACTATTAACTAAGTATTTAAATTGGTTCGGAGAAATGATTAAATTGTTGTTAGCCATTCGTGAAAAAATATTTCGTTCCGATAAACAATACTTTCAATTTTTAATTTCACTCGCCCTTCTTGGTATCTACTAATAACGCTTTTATGCTGTTTTGCAAGAACAAGATAAGGAATGAGTGTAAAGTTAGTTGGTTTAAAATAGCTTTTATCAGACTTTTTCAAGTGGGGCTCTATTAATGTGGGAAAAGTTTCTAGACATGTGTGTAATAGGCGCCAGACGAGTCTCAGTGGTCACTGCTTAAAAATTGAACACGTTTTTTCGTTTTTATATTTTTTGTGATTGTTTAAATCCTCAACTTACTAAAAAATTGTAAGGCCGGCCAAAAGCTTGAAAATTTTGATTAGTGTGGCACAAACAAGAAAACAATTTTTGCGGTTTTTGTTAACAAAATTTGACTTTGTTCTTTGAATATTTCGAAGAGGGAACCACTGAAATTAGAGGGAATAATTCAATAAGCGTGGATTATGTGTATTTAATAAAATTATGGGAGGATCTGCAGAAGGATCCACCCCACCAGCAAGGGCTGAGCAATAAGCTTTCATCAGATGCGATGCTCCGCCTTTATGATTAAATTAGTAACAAAATAACAGCGGAAAGCTTTCAGTAGATGATTGCCTGAGGCTAGCTGCTAGTGACAAACGGTTAATTGAGTGGTTTACAAGACAATTTTAAACACTATAATTATCAAGTTGAAAAATGTCATACAACAATTCGACACCACATTCGGAAATTTTTCATTATGGATATTCGACACAATCCTCCACTTACCACTATATACAAGGTATGTACTTTTGCATGGTTGCAGCAAATATCTCAACAGTATTAAGTACATCAAGGGTCTAAGATATCGCATTGAATCATCTGAGATGAAATTATATGCGTTTTTCATCAACATACAATTATTGCGATTGTCCGCTATTTACCTATTTGCCTGATTTTCTACTCACAGATTTATATTCATAATTCTTACATCGTATAGGTAAATGTTGTGTTGAAATGTAGTTACTTTATATTTCCAAAGATGAAACATTTGTCGCACAAATGTAGCACATCTTATAAAATTCTAAAGAAAACAAACATATAGATGTCAAGTTTTCGAAATTACTACCATCATTTAGTGTTACACAAAACCGAGCATCTTTTTAATTGCACGTACATTAAAATCGCACGTATGCAATAAAATAATCACCAATAACAAAAATTGGTAACGAGAGCAATTTAACTTTCCTTTTTTGTCGCCATAAACATAAAAATGTGTAAAAATAAACACAAGGCTGCCTGGTATCACCTAAACTTCAAAATAGTATAAAATACTCGAGAAAATTTATATAAAATTGTAAATCCGTTTTGTTTATTTATGGTGATTTTAATGGTTTCGAAACTGGTCTGTTTTTAGTTTCTTTTTCGTGTATAGGGTTAAATAATTTATGAAAGCTTCAAATATTTACCAAATATTAAAAACTAAAAAAACGTACAGTGAACCGAAATTATTTTTCCTTGGCACGTTGTTCATTTGTTTTTTATTTATTTTATGTTCTAAAATAGAAGTTTAACCTGTCATTTTTGGTAGAAATATTTTTTTAATAGGTATAGCACTCACTAACGTTATATTTTGTTCTATTAACAAACAACTTAAATATGCAAAGTGAGTCTTCAAAAAGTATTTTTACTATATCTCAAAAATCAATAATCACACTCAAATTCATCTTTGCTCTTAAATTATTTAAGTCTTTACTTTGTGCAAGCGAACTTGTAAATTTTTAACTAATAATTAATTAAGGAGATTAATATTATTAAAATTAAATCGAATTAAGTTACATTTAATATCAATTAGTTCAGTTATCTCATGGTATATAATAAAATTTACAGTCGTTTTTAAAAACCATGAAATAGGAAGCTAATTTTTATTATTTATTTTTTAAAAAGCCGTAAGAATAATTATTATAATGTGTCGATAGATCTGTATAATTCAAATAAATATTTTATGTGCATAAAAATATAAATAAATTGAACAGCATGTAATTCATTATATACATTCGAAGGGAAAACCGCAGAGGAAAATGGTGTAAAAAATTACTGTACTAATTTATATTGAAATAGAGTAGTTTTGTTTATTTTGTAAAGCTTGCTTCATGATTACGAGTAAAAAAATACCTACAATTTGCTGTGTTACTGAAATTTTTTCTTTTTATTTTTCAATAAAGTTGCTTTTTTACAAACCATATTATTATAGAGATTACCAATAATAAATACGACCTGTATTCTATTAGAAAATCATTCCGCCATGAGCAAAACTCGCAGCAATCACAAAAATTTAACTGAATTGTTACTTCATTCATCATTAGAAACTGAGTTCCACACATTTTAAAATTACACTTAGAATTACAAAATCCATTATTACCTATATATTACAAAAAGTCCTTACACACACTTTTGCTAAAAGAGGGAATTTTTTTCTAAAACTTAAGTTTTGACGGTCAAAACTTAAACAAGAGAAGAAAGAAACGAAGCTAAAATCACAACGAAAGCGGAGAATAATATCTCAATCAGGGAAAATCAATTTCAAAAACCAGGGGAAATCTTGAAAGTGTCATGAAGAAATCAGAGGAAATTCTGCAGAACTTAGAAAAAATCATGGGAAGGCAAATAAACAAAAAATAAATCTACTGCATACAGTTTAAACTGCGGTTTATTCCTCATATGCAGTATGATCTTACAAACAGTCAGCCAAATAATAATCGTATTTATTTCATAATATAGTCGGCGACCTTAGGAAATCGCGATTTCTAATGAAATATAAAATTTTACAAACCTGACTGTACATTGATAAAGACCACTCTCGATTTTTCTTAATTTTTTTTTATTAATAAATAAAATTGTAGCAGTTTTGTGAGTTTAACCGTTATTTGAACTAAGTCCTAGCGGATCGAACTCTGATATCATAGTTACAAATTTTTACTTAGTTGGTTAAATAATTGTTTTTTTTTTATATAAACGATATCTTATCGAAATCTTTTACAATCTTACCCCAATTACAGTTCACATTGTCACCTAAATTTAAGGGCCCACCAGTAGCAGTTTATAAATGAAAATAATTTTTAAAGTTAAAACGTAAAAGTGCCTTTAATTAAATATCTGAGTGGTATTTTTTTCCCTAATTTCGACAACAATTATCTGAAGTAAATACGCGTAGTTTAGCATAAAATTCATAATATGACTTTTTAATCAAAAATATTTTGATTGATATTTTTTTTAATTTTTGTCATTGTCTGTAAGTGAAAAATTACCAAAAGATTAGGGAAGATACCTTTCTAACGTAGTCAGGCGTGTAAAATGCAAAGAATTTTTATTAATTAAAAATCGCGATTTTCTTAGAAATATACGTAATACAAAACAAAATAATATAATAATAATAATAATAATAATAATAATAATAATAATAATAATAATAATAATAATAATAATAATAATAATAATAATAATAATAATAAAAATTGGACTATTGAACAAGAAATGTCAAATAGAACTCGTTCTATGATGTAGTGCGCATTATCAAAATTACCAACTACTGCAGACTTATCGATAGTTTCATATTTTATATTTTTGACTAATTATTTTGACCGCTCATCTATAAATATTTATTGTCGTATTGACCATTTGGTATAAAGTACTATAAAAGTGTAATGCCCTTAAAATTTTGCACTGCTTTTGTCGAAACTACCACTTAGTGTAACTTTTTTAACACAGATGGTGGTTCGCTGAACGGTGATGACTCGAACTTTTGGTCAAGCAGCCCTCGGTCAGACTCACCGTCCCCAACAAGTAATGTTCAAAACCCTTTGGTTGGTTCATATTCTTATTTTGCTGGAACGTCTAACAAAGTATCTTCCCAGCAACGACTATCTCACTATAGAAATAGTAAGTAGCAAAAAAGGTCAATCAGTTTGGTTTTCGTTAATTGTTACAAATTATTTAACTCTGAATAAAAAAGTAAATTTTGACCGAACAAGAATCATGAAGCCGACATTTTCACTTTAAGCCTATACTGCTAATATCCCTGTAGCCGATGAGCCCTTGCAACACGTCCAAGTTCCGTTCGTAAGGGTGGTAAAGCGAAGAACAACTGCAAATAAGAAAGAACGTCGCCGTACGCAATCCATCAATAACGCTTACGCCGATTTACGTGACTGCATTCCAAATGTTCCACCAGACACAAAATTATCTAAAGTAACGTCTCCAACTCCAGTTTTTATTTAAGAATTAAGTTTCTTCATTCCAGATTAAAACATTAAGATTAGCCACTTCCTATATTAATTATCTCGTAAAAGCTTTGGAATCGGACGATCCAGCGCCCGGAAGTTTCACAGCAGAGCTGGGTTCGATGGGCAAAAAATCGACAAACAACACCGTCACCGAATGCACAAATGAACAAGTCTCATCAAAGGGCGATATTGGGGTAAGTAATTGTGTTATGTGATTAAATTCCTAACTTATTGACAGTAAATAAGCCCAAATCTGATTAACCGAATTGAATGTCAAGCAGGGCGCCGGCCCTTCTTCCACCACACAAAAATCATTTATCTATTAAGTTAACTGCACTTAGCGCTTCTGCATTTCACTCAAATTTATCGGGAGGGTGGACGCCAAATAGATCATCATGTCACATTATAATAAAATATCACCGCAATCCAATTTTTCACCTAGAGGGAAATTCTCTTAATTACAATCAAAAAAACAAAGACTTATTGAACCACTCCTTTATTAAATCTAAATTCTGCTGATCTCATTTGGCTAGCAATTTATTTATTTGTCTCGCGATGAAATGCTGCATTAGAAAAATGTCGCATCATAACCTTGTTGAAAGAGATGTTTATAAAACGGTTGTAAACAGGAAGATATGATCAAGACGAGAAAGGCAAAAGGGCGAACAGGTTGGCCCCAGCACGTGTGGGCCCTGGAGCTGGAGCAAGAACAAGCGCTGTAACGGCTACGGGATGTATGTTCATGTGCTTTATAACCTGGAAGTGTATCTTAAAAGTCATTTCATTTGTAGAAATTTCCTGAAATTGTATATAATATATCTATTTTAGTCTACCGCGGCCACATGGCCCCTAGTGTATACAGACACATTCACCTACACCTTAGGAATTATATACATATATAAAATAATTATACGGTTTATTATTAGACATTTACTTTTCCCGAATGTTTTTATTTTGTTGTGATTGTTGTTATTTATACCCCTGTACAAATATAGTCGAATTTCAATAAAACGTTTTCACTGACTGATTTTTTATTTCGGAAATCCTTCGGGAAACCCCGTTGGCACACGCAAAGCAATAAACCTGGTTTTAGAAAAAATTTGAATACTTACTTACAATATCGCTTTAGATCTCGAAATTTGACACCGCTTTGGATCAATGTCTATCTTTGTTTGAATGATTAAATGAGCGTTGAAGCATCAGTGTAGGCGTAACTTGGTCAAATTACTGACAGGGATGAAGTATCTTGTGGCAAATTAGCTACCAGTTGTTAAGCTAGACACATGTAGGAAACCAACACCTATTCGTTGAGTTTTAAATGGGTTTAGTAAACAAAGGACTTAATTTTGTTCAGCGCTTCTAAATGGAGTCAAGCATAATTTTGGTAGCTACTTTTTGAGCTATAAAAATTAAATTTACACAAGTTAATAAAAAAAGTATTAAGCCTTTCTTCGGTAAGTATCAAAAAGACAGTTTTGTTCTCCGCTCCTGGTGGACGAAATTTACGAAAGACACCACAGACACTTGAAAAAATGCAAAAAGTCGTACGTCTCAGTCGTCTCACACACTAAAAAAAAGTTATTTTTACCGAATTTCCACCGTTCATCTTGCCACGTAAATTAATCGCTGTGAAAGTTGAAATTTAAGTTAAAGATGAGCACGCATGAGAAAAAAATAAATAATAGAAATTGTTTATTTCTTTTGTCATCGGAATAGAAGAATTTGCGCCCAACGAAAAAATATTGTTTGTTATCTCAACTATTAAAGGTCTTGGATATTAACAAACTAGTTTATTAACAATTAACAATTTTCTTATTAAGGCTGTAAACATCATGTTAATGCTTATGACCCCAAATTTGATTTTTTTGAATATCTGTACCTTCGGACGCATTTCATTGAAATCATTTAGGTGCACTTTACTTTATAATAGACAGTTTTTATGTTCATTGGCTATTGACTGGAAAACCCATTTTAACATCCTCACAGCCTGGTTTGCAACCTATCTATTTTTTAACCTATTTTACTGTCGAAAATCTGGAGCTGTTTTTATTGTAGCTTGCAATTCCTACGAATAAATTCGTAATAAAATACTGTTTGGATGCGTTAACTGTTTTATAGAATTTTAATTTTTTGTACCAAACACGTATACATATTTTTGATTAGTTATTCTAAAAATCAATGAACCTTGTTTCAATTTAAGCCAATAAAATAAATATTTTTAAATTTTTAACGGCCTGAAACTATCCGTAATATTTAGTTATACTTTTTTCAATAAAGATAAAACACATTTTTATTAAAAATAATTAATTCATGGTACTTTGGACATAACAATATTACAAAAAATTTAACAAAATTGTAGCTACATTATTTTTTTGGGGCTAAGTAAACGGCAACTCTTATTAAAAAACTTTTATTTGATACAGATCATTTTAAATTTTTATTTATCCATGGCAAAAACTTTTCCACTCGGGTGTAAACCCCTGGATATTGTCCTTTACCGCACCCTATTCCCCAAGAAACGATTCCAACTTGAGTCCACTTTCCTGAATTAACCATGAGGGGACCTCCACTATCACCCTTTAAAAAATAAATTAAAAGAGTTGCATGTTTGAATAATTATCCTTACGCTGCAAGAATCTCTGGCAGCTTGTCCTGCACATAACATGTGGTCCACAATGCCTCCAGGTGCCGCAGGACCATATTTTAATTTACAGTCTCTATTACTCCAGATGGGAATATTAACTTCTTGTAATACAGAAGGTTGTGGTCCACTTTCCCTGAGACTTCCCCATCCAATCACCGTGCCTGTGTGTCCTGCAAAATCATTACCTACTGTTGGTAAACAAATTGGCCTGATTTGTTGCGAGAACTGAACTGGACTATCTAAGGTCAAAATAGCAATGTCGTTGTACTAAAAAAATGCGTTTTTTTAACATTCGAAAAGAGCGATTTGGTACCAATGTCCGAGGATCAAAGCCTCTATGTCTCACAATCCTTTTAACGCGCTTTTCAATGTGTCTGATTTCCGTATTGGTTTTAATGTTGTGGTCTCCCAGTCTAACTGTTAGTCTTGCGACGTCCCAAGAGCTCATGCTAAAATCACCGCTGTTAACTCGCCAAAAATTTTAGCGGAATTTCATTACTGGGCTACGCAATGGGCTGCCGATAATATGTGGATATTATCAATCAAGGAGCCTCCACAAAACTGTCTTCCTCCGTTAAAAAGTGCCGCAATCCAAGGCCATTCACCGACGTCCGCGTTATGTCCACCCACAATCCGTTCTTGATCTTGGTACCCATTTTTCGCCCCACAAGAAGACACGACGGGTGCCTGCGTCGCTGGCGGCTTGGTTGTGGGTCTCGTGGGCTTGTATGGGGGCTTGGTGGTTATGGCCGGGGGCCACGCTGGCGGCTTCTGGGTGACAGGGGGCAGGGTGGGATATCCGGGAGAGGGAGGGTGGGTCGGCAACGGCGGGTATCCGGGAGATGGGGGATGGGTGGGCAACGGCGGAATGGTGTGGTCTGGGGGGTGGGTCGGGATCGGGGGCGGCCAGTTGGTCAACTGTGGGTAATACGGAATGGCCTCATTAATGGTAGTATTTGAGCTGGTCAGAGCGTTATTGAAGTTTTCGCTCGGCTCAGTTGCTGGTTTGACTGGGTTTGCGCAGCAGACCCCAAACATCTGAAAGTGTTTGTTTTATGATTCTAGTCACTTTTTTATTTCATGAACTTGATTTTCGTATAAAAAAGTGGCAATTAAGGAAGGGATTTTTATAAAAATGGTTTTACCTGTCTACCTTGTGCAGTGTAATAACTGCAAGTGTCGTACATTCCTAAAATCCAGCTTTCGAAATTGTCTAATACTGGCACTTTGAAGTAGGGATAGCATTGGCGAAATGAAGTGCATTTCCCGAGAACTCCTTTGCCAGTAAAACAAGGGCCTGTTGTTGCCAAAGGGACCGTGTTAATGTTAGACGGAATTAAACCGGGATTGTATTGATACGCTGTTTCTTTCAAAACAAACTGACTGTCGCTCCTTTTGGGTTGTCTCTCTGATTTAGCTGAAATACAACATCGCAACGGTGAGATGAAAAAATGCCACGCCAACAAAACCCGAACCAATTAATCAAAAATCTCACAAATTCGATATGCGAATTAGCATGGAATTTCCCTTTTGTTTTCGATATTAATATATTGTCTGCCGATGGAGCGTACCAGTCAATCCAGTTTTCAGACAAAACAAAATTCCACTATTTATTATACCCCACGACAGCCAAAAAACATAAACGGTCAAAATAATCATTTTTGGTTCATGTTTACGTACCCGATATATATTTTTATAGCCGTACATTTAAATAATAGGTAATTAATTATTTATGCAGTGACTCATGATCAATACAATAAACATTTGTATGACTTCGTGTGCTTTCAAATTTTGGCAATGGTTATGCGGCATTTCCAAAAAATTTTCATTTTTCTAATTTAGACCAATTAAAAAACCGGCTTCATCAATGAGCAATTAGAGACACATTATAATCTTTGAAAAGTTTGAAGAAGCATATCAATACTGTGGTCCCAAGGTGAACGTTCTTCACGACCTTGGCAGTGGCTGATTGCGGGTGCCACGCTAGCAGGTGGTGTTAAAATTTTTCTTAAACAGATTCAAATGTTAAACTAATTTAATAACGCAAAACGAAAAAACTTACACTTCAAAAAATAAAAAACTATATATTATATCCGAGAAAATGCAGAATTTTTGCGCAATAATACACGGTTTCAAAAAAACACAAAAATATTTGCTTATAATAAATAAATGATGTGTATAAATGAATAAATATTAGTAAATACATCAGTCATTAAAATAGCAGGTAATAATAATAATAATAATAATAATAAAATATCCACAGTGTGGGTGAAACAGTAAATCTGAAAACCGTTTTACGGTTGATTGATTTAAAAAAAAATAATTCTGAGTCAACTTTGCATACCTTCAATCACAATTGCATCTGATGCTTCTGGATGCTGCTGAGCGGCGAGAGATGAGAAACCAAACACAACAATCAATAAACACAAATAAAATAATTGGTAAATTATCCCCATTGCGTGGTGATGATACGTTACTGTCTCACATTGATCCCGCAATGTTACAACTTTATAAAATAAGTTGCTCTTATAAACCACGTTTTATGATGCATCTTTCCCCACCACTTTACCGTTGAGGCTTAATAATTTGCAGAATCTACTATATTATTTTAATTATGTTTTTGCAAACTCCAAAAATATTGATCAATAGGCAAGAATGAAGAATATTTTGATTACAACTACCAGTCTTGACACATGGAATTTAATTATATTTGTAACTGGGTACTATAACGGGACACGTTTCTTTGTAATTTGCAAGAATTTACATAGGTGGAATACTCTTATTTTTACCAATCATGATAACAATTTTTAAGCAGATTAGAGTATAGTGACTAATCCAAATTTACCAACAGTACAAATTGGTTTCTCAGAGTCAGTATTATATTCTGGTTATTGAACGCATTGTCAAAACCGTTCTGAAGAAACCGACAGGATTATTGAACTTAAAAGTGGTCTATGAATTGATTAAAAACTCGCTCTAGATCTTAATAATAATTCGTCACCATATTAATATAAATAACTTACTTATGAGTTGGCAAAATGTAAAAATGTTAAATAATTAAATCTACCTTTTCGGTTTTTTATAGACGCAAACATTATTTTTTATGTTAAAATTTTTAAAACAAAAAATAGTCAGATAGTATTTTTTGTGGTTCGCAGACTTTGAGACTACTTTAATTAAAACAGAACATCAGTCGTATCTTTGGCTTGCATAAATATATAAAAAATAAAACAGTAAATCTCCCGAAAATTAGCAGTGTTGGTTAAAAGTTGCAAAATAGTTTAATATTATGCAACCAATTAAACGATGCCTCTAACGAGGCTATGATGCATGCAACACGCTAACTGGCAGTAGTGTATTTCTGGTTGCTCGGTTCTTAAGGGTAATAATTATGATTTATACTATGATATTAGAAAAATACAAAAAGTTAGAACAACTAAGGAATTTGCACAAAAAATTGATATTAAAAAAAATTCTAAAAAATAATACAATAGGGTTATTTTTTAGTTATGTTAAGTTCCATTCCAACGTTATTTTTAACGAAATATACAAAAATCAAATACGAATTTTTGAATTTTTCCAAGTGGTTGAAGACCCCTACCACAAATCTTTATCAGCCGCAATCGATTTGGTTTCCTTTCCACTTCCATTCACAGATGTCGTGTTGGTGTAAGGCTAGACATTTGGTAAATTATCGACAAACGATTTAACTTTTTCCATCAAAATTTACTTCTTACTAAAATTGAGTAATAGACAGATGTGAATTTGCAGATGCGGCGCATGCAAAATTAAAAATTCTGTTGTTTAGAATCACTCAACCGTGTGAGAGACGCTTTTTGTTTTAATTTTATAAATTCTAATTAGGAGTGTCCGTTCAGTAAAACCAAAGTTTTTAAAAGCACGTATGAAGTCTGACATAAGTTAATTAGAATTTCTAATCTGACAAAAAACAATTGTAAAAGTTTTCTCATTTATCTTTGTGATTACGGTATTCATTTGATGTGGTACAATAAACAAAAAGCCAAATTTAAATCTGATTCTCGGCAACTGCTTCTTATGTATTCAAGTATTAAAGATCTATTAAAGAAATGTGGCGCCTATTGTTCAGACTTATTCTTGTACTTTATGATATAAAAGACGCTAAACGAATTCCCCATTACTGTCTTTTTTGTTTTTAAAGCGAATTGTCATTTAAATGGATTTTCCAAAGTCGGAACAGAGATATTAGACAAAACCTTATTTCACCCGGGATCTACCCTTCAATCTGATTTCACTAATTTCCACATAATGTGAATCTTATTACATTTAAATTAAATATTTTTTATGTTCACAAGCTTTAATAAAACCTCATACTTTTCTCTGACTTGAGGCATTTCGTTTATTAATTTTTAATGCAATAAAAACGGCTTGTTAATAAAAATCAAATAACACTTTTAGTGAAAATACGCCAAAGACGACAATACAGCCAACGTTCATTTTACACACAAAAACTAATAATAGATTTTAATTAACTTTACTATACATTTGAAGGAAGCTCTAAAAGTTTGAAATTTTTAACCATTGTTTCAATCTTTCATTTAAAATTCCGTAAAAACCAGTGGCAAAAATAATAACCACCAGCAAAAATCAATGAGACAAATTAGAAAATTGTCATGTTTCACCTTTTACATTTTATCGGAAAATTTATATTTGGATAGAATACCAATAAATAGTCTAAAATACGGTTGTTGCATTGTTGGAGACTCTTCAATAACATTCAAACAAGATAATAAAAGCACAATTAAAATCAATCAAAACTGTGGAACTTTAACAATTGTGTTCATTATTTCTAACCCGGCGCATCCACCATTTTTATAACCAATTTGGTGGTACCTATATTGCGTGTTAAATTTACTCACAATTTTATTTACCAACATTCCTATGTTTTAAAACATTTTGTGGCAATAAAAAACTCATCACGACTTAATGATGAATTTTGGATCTACGATTTGGTTTCGTGACTAAATCTAATGATACCCGGAAAAGTATTGAAGTTTGTAAGAAAAGATACAATATTTGTTCAGATCAATTTTTATTCAATTTGAGATACCTGGCAATAAAAGAATGGGAGCAGAGATTAAAATAACAAAATAAAATTGGCAATTTGGTTCAACCGTGCGTTTGAATATTTTTTATAATTATGTTGCAACGATTTGAATTGCTGGAAGGAATCGATACAAAGTGTCTGGTCAATTTCTAATAAAAAATTTAGTCCGATGTAAATTCATTCGGTCATTCGGAAGCAAATCTTTTTGCTCGCTCCGTGCTCCGTTTAATTTAAACGAAACTGTGTTAAGGTATTTCCCAATTAAACAAGTTTAATCTTAAGAGTCTGAACGCTTAATAGCAATAATAAATTAGCGCGATTCGCCGGCAGAAAAGCCTGTTCATTGTCAAAAAAGACCAGATACTTTCTGAACTCTTAATGAATGGTCATCTGAAACATTTTGAATTAAACGAAAATTTATATAAAGCGTTACGACGCAGGATCCGTAACGTTGTTGGCGTCTCGATGTCTGTTCCACTCTTCATTCAGTTATATTCAACGTGGTCTCGGGGGTGGTGGTGAATTTTAAATGCCAAATACGTGGAACGCGAACTTTGTTTTTGTCACGTTGAAAAAAACACACAACTATTCTACTTCCTGTAAGTCGAATTTTTAGCGAAAATTTCAGTCACGAAGTTTTTTCAAGTTTGCAAGTTTAGTTTATTGTTGCGATTTGGCATAATCGTGACAAGTTGCACGGTTTCACAAAAATTAAAAACAATCTTCGAGGCGAGAAATAATTCGTTAACTGTGTGATGACGGGCGAAAACTTTTTGTTCTATTTATCAGACTCCTTTAAGTCCATTTGGTTTGTTTTTGGGCCACTACATTGAATTATCTATTACTTTTAGACAAGTTTAACTAATGGAGGTTGTTCCGGTTAGTTAGGGACTATCCTCTAACTAAATTAATCACTTCTGATATTTTTGAAGCAAGTTTTGCATTCTTGTTTGTAAATAAAATGATAAAAATAGGTAACGTTGTTTTAATAGAATAGTACACCTCGGGACATTTTGAAAGTATCTCGTTATATCAAATGCGCTGTCATACCCACAACTCCCTTAGGCAAACTTGTTAATTACAAAAACATAGTATTCTTTCTGTAAAATTACTAAACAGCAGTTCAGTTTTTAATTAGCGGCATCTTGTTAATTAAATTTAAAATATTAAAAAATATTTTTGCGCCACAGAGAGACAAATAAAATTTTGAATGTAGATTGCAATGAAAATTTTGCGGAAACGAATACTAAGCTGCACGCTTGACGCTCCACTCTGTTTTATTTTGCTGCATTCAAATCACGCAATATAAAAGCTTTCAGCTTATAGAAAAAAAGCCGATCTTTTCTATTCAATATTTCGACGATCACTGTTTTTTAATTGATGTCGCTTTTACCTTAAAGCTAAATTTTGCGCACCTTGTTTGTAATACGAAAAATTTCATAAATCGTTTTGTCAAGCCGCTGAACAAAAGTTTGCTTAAGGGCGACTTTATCCGTTAAGCTGGAAATTGTTTCATTCGGTGGGACATTTAATACAGTTTCAGTGGATGCTTGAAATTTATTCAGAATTTGGATTTGTAAATAACCTCCAAGATGGAACAAGAACAATATTTTGGTTGCAAAGCTTCCGCTTAAATTTTACCGACACTGTTACAGACAACGTATTATGAAAGCTAGAACATGGTCATTATGCGTTGTAATTTTTCATAATTAGAATTGTGGCCTAGAAAATGTGGGAATCACCAAATCGATAAAAATGAGCTTGTACAGACATGACAAGAAATTTCGTATCTAGCACTAATAAAATGGAAATAGCTGCTTTCAGGTGGTAATTGAAGCGGGTTTACAGAGCACAGTAATATACTGTTTAATGACTACAAGACACTAAAGCCGTATTTTTCCAAATAAATCATAAGAGTTAATAAACGAAGTAAGACAACCGGAAATTACAAGAAAATAGGGATTAGGTCGTAAGCACAACTAATTCCCTGCAGTGTAATAAAATAATAAAAAAAGCAATTTAGGGAAAACCGTTTTGTTTTACCTAAAAAATCGCTAAAATTGTTTACTTAAATTACGCGGCTGTGCTTAATTATTATTTGCGCTTGACAAATAAATAAATTAAGACTTTCGTAGTGTGGGCGAAATAAAAAGCGCGTAAAATGTCATATTTACATACGGAATGATTTGCTTATTATTGTTTGTGTGTGCGTTTGAATCAACAAAAACTCGGGTTAAATAAGTTCGAATCAAAGAAAAATCCCTCAGTGGATGAATTCGGTAGAAGCTTCTAACAAGTAGGGCGATTACCTAGCTGTTATATTGCACCTTAATGTAAGAGAGTCGTTAATTATGCTATCCTCAGTGTTTACCCAAGAGAACCGTAAAAAGGGAATGTTGAGAAGGCGGGACTTTGTAAATTTACAAGCACTTTATGTTGGAAGAGTGGAGTCGATTTATTAATTTGGTGTTTTTATAAGTGATGCCATTTTGATACGGAAGCAAAAAAACAGATTTAATCAATACATTTGGGGTGAAAAAGCTGGCAAATGGATGGGCTACATATCACACGATCTGTTTAAATTCACCGGATTGAGAACTCGAATGCTTTTAAAGTATTTTATAATTTGGGGCAAGTCGACTTCAAGGGAAGCGGCGGAGATTCTATTTGTTTTTCCAGCGATTAACAACTTTCAAATACTTTACGTTGAAATAATTTTGTTTCATTCGGAGCATGCAAAACATGCACAGAAGGTAAAGCGTGCTCTGAATTTAAACAGAGACATTTGTGCAACATCCATTCACTAAAAATTTATTATTCGCGTGTTGATTAATATATCGGTACCAAATTATCAAATGGTTTAATATCCGTCAATGATAACTCGAATTTTGGGCGGCTGTGAACCCAGCCACTCGTGTGAACTTTAATCGAAGATTCTCTTACAATAGTTTTGAGATAATATTAATTATTGCTACTTCCAACTTTGCTTTGTTTCCTATTAACAAATCAAGAGATAGCGCACTGCACAATATACTGCCACTTTTGGGGATTAACCTCCTTTAAAAATTTGATTGAGGCAAAATAATTGCTACAAAATTAGTAGGATTATTCTTTGGAGAGCCTGTGGAGCATTTAAGCATTGTTGTATGCTGATGAAGGCATTCATCAACGTCGAAAAGTTCAGCATGTGTTGTCAAGCAACGTTTAAAAATTTAATCATTTTTTAACTCAATCACACAAAATTAAAACCTCTACTTTTATTTATTGCAACAGCGCACAAAACTTTTTTATTTACAATCAATCCACGAAAATCACTTTTTAATTGCTCATTTGGCATTTTATCTCAACCGAACGGTTACAAATACGTCAAATTAAAAATCAAATTCATATATTTTAAATTCAATACATGTCAAAACAGCTTCATTAAATTCGGTAAAATAGCACCAGCCCCGTTAATGTCCTTTTTTACTAATTGAAATAATTCTAAATCACATTTCAATTAAGCTTTATTTCAGTTCATTTATCGTGACTTTATTAATACCGCACACACATATTCGCTGTATCATTCGAGCTTTGATGTTTGTGCTATGAATATTTATCTACAAATATGCAGCCCAAATTCTACGAAATTCGATTTATACACAAAAATATTCGACAACGTCAACCCAAAACTTGAAAAATACCAATATATGTAAATTAATCATGCAAAAAGTAGTAATAGAGACTCAGACTGTAAACTATAAACTTTAAGAAATATAAATGCAAATTTGGACATCAGAAATTGTGATTTTCTTTGGTATTGCCTTGTATAGGAGCATCCCGAATGCAAATTTTGTCCGTTATGTACTAGATCATGCACACGACATGCAGAATCCAAACGCCAACATTTGCTGACTTGTCATACCGTGAGATGTTACGTAATGTATGTTTAATGTCACCGTTGAGATATTCATAGATATTCGGAAATGTCTAAACTTTGGCGAAAGCTCGGCACTGAATTTTTGATTTGATCGCTTCCGCAAATGCAACAATTAAAAGTTTTAATCACTATAACAATGAAATCATGTCTCTGTTACACTTTCATCACTTTACAATAAAGTTAATTCGCGTCTTTCTTTTCACCGATTAACTTACAAAGTAGAGAGTAAATGCTTGCAAGGAGTGGAAATTCCTTTTATAAGAAGGACGCCGGGAAACTAATTACGTTTATTTTGCCCAGTTCATAGACTGTCATTTACCGAAAACAATGTAAAACGAATTTTACCACAAACGAAGTTTTAAAATAAATATTTTCATTATATGTGAAACAATAGACGACAGTCCGCAATGATATTAATTTATTATAATAACGCCGGCTTTAATTAAGTTTTAAGTTGTGATAATGACACCTTTATACTTGCACATCTCTTTTGAATAGAAATTTTTACGTAATTCCTCTTCCTTTGTACGGCATTTTCCAATACATTAGGCAATTACAAGCGTCTTACCATTAAACATGAAATATCTCCAAAGACGAAAATTTGGAAACGTTTCAACTATACTCATTACCTAACTAAAAGATCTTTAAACAAGATTTTCTTTGCAAGGATTTTCACCTACAAAGATTTAATATGATGTAGCTGTTCACTCGTTTCGGCATAAAATATAAAACATGTTAGACACTTTTATAAGTGAACCCAAGACATATTTGCCTAAATTTCACAAACTTGATTGACATTCAATTTACTCTTTCATCCCACATCAATAACAGCTACAAAAGCTGAATCTAATAGGTTTATTAGTTCACTAACAACCCCACACACTTTCATTAACCACTATTTAGCAAAAGCCTCCAAAATAAAACTCCACGCAGCCATTATTCGTTTTTAAATGTCTCGTTAGTAGTAAAGCCCGACTACTAATTTCGGCGATTATAGAGCAGTTTGGGCCTGCTAACGTCACCATCAAAAAACAATTCGAAATATTTTTCGCAACATAATTTTTCATCAGTGATTAAAATGCTTTCCACGCTCTTTCCAATCGATGGTGTTCGGGGTTTTTCTACCGAGACTGTTACACGACTTAAAACCCGAAACAGGCTCTGGAAAACAGATTTAACTAAATCTCAAATAAAGTGGCAACTCTTGTGCCCCTATTTTTATTTTTATTCAAAAACCAAACAGCACGAGTCACAAGTCCAGCAGAGCGCGGAACGAGTTGCTCCAAGAACTAAACGGAGAATGCTATTAGTGATTTTTTTCGAAACTTCTGAAACTAGTTAATATTAATTTAGTCTAAAAGCCTTTGTCTTGCAATTTATATTAGTTTACGGCTTTTTTACTTTTTATGCTTTGTGGAGCTTATTTTCAAGGGTATTTTATCTGAAATAAAAGAGCGGCGATTGGCGTGTCTACCTCTCTAAGAGGTGATTAAAGTGATGAAAGCATATTCATTATTGTTCGTTCGTATTTTTAGGATGCTTTCAAGGCGTTAGGCATGACGTATCGGTATACGTCTTCCAATTTATTAAGAAATAAAACCGCCCAACTTATCATATTTTACGAGTCTTTAGCGGAATCAATTTTACTAAAAATAAATTTAGTTAAGGGAGCATAAACCAGAGATCGATTGCATTGCTAAACAATCGTTTTTGCTCGTGTACTGCATTGAGGTACAAATGGGTTGACTTGAGCTGGTGATGTCTGATCACCGAAGCTTCGAAAATTCAGCAACACGTGCATATTTCGGGATTTCTCCTCTTTCTGCCGTCACCACGTCTCCATTTTACGCTGTTTACTGCTTCTCATTTTACCTAAGATTACGATGCCCCAACAAAATACTCCGTTATACATTATTCAACAGCAATGTAAATAATAACACTAATTTGAAACGGCAGTATCAAATTTATGTTTATTCACGGTCTTCTTCTATTCGCCGTTTATGCATGTAAAGCCATTAGAACACTCGTTTTAATGTTGTAATGGTAATTAAGGCTGGAAGCGAAGCCAACAGCCGGGAAATGTCAAACGTCGAAAACTGAACTTGCTTTAAAAACCGATCTCAAAATTTGCTACCCGATAAAGTAGATTATGTATAGATGTACGCCTCTATAAACAAACCTATTTGTCCAGCTTTTGCCGAAATCGTATTAAACACTCCACCAACTTAATTTAAAGTTAACGTACACACCTATATAATAATTAGAAATGACGGGATACCTTTAACGTCAATTAAAAGAGATTTAGCTTTCATTATTAACTTGTATTCCGCGACTTACAAGGGTGAATAATAAGTTTTAATTCGGGGGTAACATCAGGTTAGGGCGGGCAAGACTTTTTGTCACGATCGACAATCCCGTCAAGGCTCCGGTTAATTTGGGCTTGGAAGATAAAAAGATAATGTAACTTAGCGAACACTGGCAGATAATTTGATTGCAAATCAATACATGTTTGAATTTGATTCAATAATGTAAACAAAAATAGTCCGGCCTTACACGGAAACGTATTGATCAAACAAGATTAAAACACCTCAGATTAATTTTATTTAAGTTTGTTGTGTTCGACATGCTATCAATTTTTCATTTTGGCATCGACCGCGCGCGAATTTAGTGCTGGAAACGGAGGATCTATTTTAGTACAACCCTGGAAGATAGAAAATTGGAAATTACAAATTAATAAATTAGTTTAAACTTGAAATTCTTTTAATATTTCAAGCCGATCGTTCGAAGTATAAATGAGTTAAAATCGATTCAAAAGTGTGAACCATCGCAGAACTCGTTTTATCATTCTATACGATGTAATTAACGCCACCATGGAACTAGACGGCGACTGTATAGGCAAAATTAAAATTGGGCTTTTTATTAGGTCACTCCGTTTTTATCAGTTGATTTTCGCGATGATTATTTACAACGTCGTCTAAAATTGGAAACGCTTATTTGCTCCAAATTGGTATTTTTTTCCGAAAACACGTTAATGTTTAATTTTGGCGCTGAACACTGTCACGTTCCCTCAGCGAAGAATGAAATATATTCCGTAATTATTTCTCGATGAGATTCTTTTCCTGGGAAAAACAACAGATAACTGAAAAATCGCCACTCTACCAGGACCCCTTAATTAATCTTGTGTCAAAATTATCATAATTGCGAGCCGATTGTGCGCGTGCACGAGAAAAATAAATTAAATTCCGCAGGGTCTGGCGCTTCAGCATTCCTGATTTATAGTTGTCATACGCAATCTCCTTGTGCTGGAGCAAATTAGTCAGCATCACCTTTATTTTGGCGCAAACTTCTCGCAGAGCATTTCCATTAAGAGGATCATAATTGTAAACCCATATTATAACTTTTTAGCAAAGTTTTCGGAGAACCTCCTTTTGTAAAACACCGACTCGCCACATGTTGGGGCGTTCTCTAACCCAATAGTTTTCGCTCAAAATCGCCCGATTTTTTCCGCTTTACGTAAATTTCCACAGAAGCCAGTAATCTTATTCGCGGCAATGCGAAATTACTCAAAAAGTAGAAAAGAAACCGCTAAACTCCAAACAGTTCACTCGGTACCGAGCTTCAAAGTGATCTTTTGAGTGGGAAAATTCCGGTTACTGTGGAAGTGTGAGAGCGTATTTACACTGGCTCTATGGTCTACCTGCATCACAAGCGCGCAAAATGCCAAATCGACATGAAAAATTATTTCTATCAAAGTTTCATCAAAATATTCGCGTGCCACACATAAAACTCTGGTTTATCATCGCGTTAATATTAATATAATTGTTTTAAATGTGGCATGCGTGCATTTTTACCATTGCGGTGGGTTTAACGTAGATTCATATTTGAGCTGACAATGTTATATGACATCATCAATATATGTTATGTGTAACTGGACGGTCTGAAAGATCAATAAAGTGATGCGGACTTGATGAAACCATAAGTCTCATAAAACATGACTGTTGCTTAGAACTTAATCCATTAAATAAATATTAATCAGTCATCCGTTTTACGACCAAAAGTACCGATTCGAGCCGATTTCAGTCAAGATTTGGACAAATCTATTTCTATCTTGTTGATGTAAGACCAAGACCATCATCACATAATGCAAGTTTGATTTCAGGTCAAAAATGGTCAACTAAAATGGCTGAGGTCAAGCAATTAGCTCAGGTGAGTTAAAAATCATTTCAGATCATGAGAAAAATCATCGGAAAGCAATATTGTTGGTTTAAATCTTTATCTTGATGTTATAATCTGTTTTATGGGATTCGATAGAAAAGGTATTTGCTTTATAAGTAAATAAAAATTTATTATTATGGCGTCGTAAAATTCCTCGAAAGGGAAAATAAAAGTTATTGAGTGATTTTTAATTATGGCGCTTGAACGTGTCTGGAAAATACCTGTCAAATAGTTTTCCATTTAGGCAAGCAAAGAAATTGATAGATGTTCATAATTCGAGGTGAATGTATTTGGCGGTTTAAAGTTTGATGCAAGTTCGTTATTTATGCGAGTTTGAATCAAGTGAAAAGTACATATCAATTGCATTTCGGTATAAATAAGACTAATCCAAAAAATCCGTGAAAATTCAGCTATAAATCATTTGAATTCGGCAGTTTATCGTTTATCTTCTTTTGACATTCGCGTGAGAAAAACCATTACAGGCCATTCAGTTCTTAATTCGCTCAGTTTTCTTTTATTATTTACTTTCAATTGTTGGCTATTATCGTCAGAGGATTGTTCGTTAAATCAAATTAAACATTCGTTATTTACGTAGTATTTAAACTAAACTCAAATGTTAATTGAGTTTGCAGTGATGAATTTCCAAGGAGGGAATCTCACTTTACTTAAAGTCAGATATTCTATAAATGAATATGGAGGATTTGCCTCATAATGATCCTTTCAAACCGTATATTATTAATAACTTATAAGCTGACTTAATCAACACTCCCGAATCAACTCCGACTAAACTTCGAATTTAATTTGTTGACTTAAGCATGTAATGTAAACACAACTAATTAATTATGCGTCCGAAATTAAATGCAATCGGAACAAAATGCTAAATATTGATCACACCTGAACTGTTTACATGGTAGCCAATGAAACGGCAAAAATCGATTTTCAAGCATTTGACAAATTCGGGCAAAAAATTCCTCACTTAATTACAACAATGCACGGCCGTAATAAACCATGCGTGTAAACAATTTCGTTTGTAATTTTATTTGTAGGTTCAAACAATTCTGTCATCTCCACTCCCCAGCCGCCCCAAATAAAAAATCGCAAAGATTTGTTAAAACTTTATTATATTAACAACACAAAAAATAAATAGGATTTCAATGAATTCAAACCACCTCTGTTTATTTATTAAGATAATGCCAAAACTTGAACGTCAAAGCAAATATATGCTCCAATTGTCTCTGACATAAATTGCGCGAAATTTTAACGTCACTCGTAAATTTTCTATGTGCTGACACAGATATTTTTAATGACACAATAATTTCACGAATCAGAGGCGGGCGGCTTTAAGGCTTTGGAGTCATCGCCCAAAATTAAACAAAAATATTAAGTTTAAAGGCGGCCTAAAGTTCAAATCCAATTATTAATTGTTTTAATTAAGTGGGGATATTTTAATTTCGGATAAGGTTAGATCATAATCCTGTTTGTGCTTCGAACAGAAAGGTAAACATTACCTCATTAAATATAAAGTTGTTCATTTGAAAATTTGCTTTTGTTTACCGTATCCACTTAGGGAGGCTTCTTTTGTTTGTTGTGGTTTATTTATTTGTCAACATTTGTGTATATTACACACATTACCAAACCCAATACGCTCTACACACCGAAATGCATGTATTAAAGCACCCCCGTATTAGCGAAAATTTGCATACTGAGTTATGATCCTCATTTTACAAAAATGAATAAATTGCTTTGCTACTAAATGATAGACTTTATATCTACATAAAACACTAAAATCGAACGAGTGTAAAAGCTAACTGTCTCATATCTGCGATAAATAATATATTCGTAATCGTAATACATCTATTGTCACGCAATATTGTGTGTTGAATAGTTTGTCACTTAATGGAAACTAACAAAAAATTCAGCTGAATTGAGACCAAAATAAAGTTTTAATTATTGTTGAAACTGAAACTAACTTTGCTAGTAAATTATCCTGAAATTGCAGGAAAAATAAAATATTTCAGCTCTTTGTTAAGTCGGCTAACACATTATCAAATCTGATACTTCGCTATAATTATCATCCGTTATTGCATGTTCTTTGATATGGCTCATATTTGCACGGCCAGCGGCCATGTAACTATTTAGCTTTTAGCTGAAGTTTATTTAATAAAGTTGTGGCATTATCAGATCGAGTTGTTGCAGTGTTAGACAACAAACATTGTTTGCTATTTCTATTTATTAACAACTTGAAGCCCAAAGTTAAAACAACAGCGATATTGACATTTTTCGTAAAACGAATAGAAAAGTAGAAACGTGTTTGTTGTATTTTTAGTTGCCACTTTAAGAAACCATACTGCGTAAAGCTCTCTCAACATGTTTACATATGTTTTTCTAAATCAATAAAGATATTTATTTTGACGCATTGAAACCGGGGATTTAAATTGACACAGGTGTCCCTCCTGGAGTTGGAGAAGTTCACGTTGTCATTATTAAGGATGCGAGAGCTTTCAACAAAAGAAAAATAATAGAAAAAGTTTTATTTTAATTTGTTTTCGCGCCGCTCATTCGCTCGCCGCAGATAACACAAATAATGCTTTAAATTAGCACCAATGGTTCGAAAATTGATAGTCGAGGCTTAAGAATCACCAGAGTAATAAGTTTTGAAATTATGACGTGAAACTTAATACTGTAGATTGAGGGAAAATTACGTGTTGTGTAACTAATCCTTCCTTTAATGAACAGTTATTGCAAATATATGTAAGAGTAGATAAATTTGAAGGGGAATAAACGACTGGCAATTTTTTGAATGAATCCTTCCAGAGTCATTAGTCGGAACGAGGTTATAAATTATCAGAACGTAATTAAACAAGTGATATTGTGAAGTAGCGATTTGTTTGTTGGACCGTAAAGTGACTTAATAGTTTTATTTAACAGCAACATGTGCTCTCTCTTAATCACACTCTAATTACTTCAGCTTTAATCACGAGTCTAAAGATTCGATATCCGGACACTCAGAAACGTGATTGCCACCATCTATTTTACCAAACATCACTTCACATCACTACAAACTTAGCAGAATGTGACTAGGAGGTGAACTCTGAGCAAAGATTGATGATTACGATACAGTATTAGTTAGTATAAGCTCTGCTTATAGATTAAATGGACTCCTTTATTTTATTTCGAGAGTTAAAAGCAATTGCGATTAATTTCCGATTTTAATCATTGTCGCAAGTTGCTTGGTGATAACAGAGCTGTAGTTTCAAAGTTATGAGGACGTGCATGGAAGTTTTGGGATACCAATCGTTGCTAAAACCCAGCTCGATAACACGATTGGCTATTCCTATTCTAATTGGCAACTTCTTACGTTCGCCCGAAAGAAAACGGATGGCTCCTTATCAAATTTTTCTAATTAATTGACTTAACAAAGTAGAAAAAGCTTTCACACTTAGACTGATCGATTTTTCTGAGGTAAATTCAATTTGAATGTTTATTCAGCCGCGGCTTTAATGGCCGATTTCATTTCCTTGATCCACTGTGAAGATCAAAAAGTGCTCAAACTGCTGCAAACACAATTGATTTCGCAAATTATTTACATCCTTGAATCGGCGAAACAAGCTTCTTCTTTCTCGTTACGAAAATTCAATTTTCATCTCACATTTGCCATTAGATCCGATAATTTCTGGCCTCGGGCTAAAAACGGGATACATCGGAAGGTAACTTTACCTCCGATATCATTTGCTACAGTTACAAAGACAATGTTTCTCAAATGATTGCGTCTGATCAAATTGGGTTTAGACCGAAATTCAATCAATAAATTATTGCTTTTCTCGTATCTTTCGGTGCAAAGGTGGATTTCTAAAACGCGGCTACGTGGGACTTGCAGAATAATTACAATGTAGGAAGGAATTGCAGTCCATTGTGATTTTCTGGAATGAATTCAAAATCCAGTCTCGTTGAAATACTAATAAATCAAAGAGTGCTGGAATTCGCGAACTTCGAAAAGCATTCTGTTTTCCCTGATTCTTGTAAGCTTGTTATATTACTTTACTAAATCCGGCCATTTGACGTATATACAATCTACAAAACGGTAAATAAGGGCTTAGACGGGACAAATGGAACAACAGCAGACAGGTCAACCGTGCAATCATGCATGGATCCCAAAATATCCGTTTGGTTTACTACTGATTAAAATTTCTAATCAGGGCGCCAATTATAACAACACAATCAAGAATCTCTGATTGCAACACCCACCACTAGACAATAAGAAAGTACCGGCTATTCGCTTTGTGCTGCCGCCCGCCTCCTATAAATTAATCGAATAATTACAGACGGAAAATAGCCGAATTGTTATATCAGCCTTTGGCACACTGGGCTAAAATTGCTATTAATACTATTGGCATGTGGAAGATAATGAGAAGCGATGCATGATTTCAAACAAATCATTTCATACATTTGAGATTAATTTGCAGAATAAAGGAATTTTGGTATCTATCAGTTCGACAAAGACTGTGACCGTGCAAAGCTTACTAACAAATTAGAAGGTTAATTAAGGTCACACTGTGTTACCCTTTAAAAACCCGTTAACGTAATTGATTCTCTATAAATGTAAAGTAGAGAGGAGTCGCCATTTCGTTTTATTACCTAATTTGTAGTTGAGATTGCCAAAAAAAGAAAGGTATTTGGAATAAAAGTCCGTTCGATTCCTTCCACTTGGGTGCGTAGCCTTTTACTCCAAAGGATTTACTTTATAGTTACTAGCGTAATACAAATTTATTTAGAGAGTGGAAAAACATGCCCACTGCTTATAATTAGGCACATGAGTCTCCATAAGCCTATTATTACAATATCCTTTAAATCTCGAAGTTAGATCCTATGTTTAGTTTCCTTGTGTCATAAGGATCCGGAGCGGATTTCCTGCATATGACGTAATTAAAGCCAACTCCTGTTCGCCTCAGTGGTTGAAAAGTTTCTTTCCTGTTAGATCAATGAAGTGTCCTAATTCAGAATCAAAAATATTTAAACCCGTGGTTCCCTTTCCTTTTTACTTCTGAGTTATTTTTGCGTTTCTACATTATCTTTATCCGCGACTTGTTCAAACAAGCCCGGTTCAAAGCAGTTGCAGAAATAATGTGCCACAGCAAACGTCGCAAACTAAATAGCTCGGCCAAAGCGAAGTGTGTAACAAAATATCAGTTATTGACAGCGGTCCATGCAAATTTCGCCGGTTTTGATCGGCAAGTCAAGAGAAAATCAATGGAAAGCCTCATTTGAAGCGTAAAAGAAATACATTAATCATTAGTGATCGTTAATTTTTGTCTAAAATAAAATTGGTTTTGATGCTATCATGTCATGAGAAGTGCAGCACATGACAGCGCGTCTCTGCGGTTTGAATCAAACAAAAATACTAGCACCCTAATTACGTAAATTAATGGGGCCTGTAATTTAATACAGGTGACTCGCAAGCCTAAAGCTAAACTTTCAGCAGTGTCAATCAAAGTAGGAAAGTCTACACTACCGAATTTCAGGACATCAAAGCACTACTAAAAAATACTTTACTGTCTCTTCATTAACAAATTTACATTACGCTCCAAATACATTGAATGTTTCAATGTTAATTGCAAATCTTTGGCAAGAACTTTGTAAGAAACATCAGGTGTTCGTTTAATATTGAAGGAAGACAAGACGTGCAAAAGTTTTTAGATGCACTCGATAGTACGCTCGAAAATAATTTGTAACAGCTGTTTGAACAATAGAGACGTTGGATTGGCAACAAAGCGGCTCGCTTGTTTTATTTTTATAATCGTTTGAATTTCAATAAGAGTTAGAGCCGGTTCCTAATGCCGAAACAAAAGCAATAGACATGGTATGGGATTAGGAATCTTAACTACTTAACGATTTAAGCATCGTAATGGTCAATTGATGCGATTTGCATATGCATAGTGGGATAAAACCTTCAAACCTCCTCGCTGAAACTTATGCGTGTAACGTGTCGAAGACGCAATGTTGTGATAATTGGTGTGGCGGCTGGTGGGTGAGCAGAGGTCAATCGAACCCTTTACCTTTACTCAACGAAAGACATAAAACATTTTCGCACAAGTTGGTTTAACGCTTATTTAGCACGTGATCGTGACACACGATTTATGTTTTCATCGCAAACTATTTTCGATTAAATCAATGGAGATAAATTTCGATGTGTGACGGAAAATTGTCAAAGCAAACTTTACGTATTTTGGGACGGCAATTTCGGATCTTGCAATTAACCCTCGATCTTGTTTAACTCGATTGAAGAGAACACAGGTTTTGCGATGATCTCATCTACAGAGGATAATCACAATTATCACAAACTTTATTACCGGATCAGGAACTACGTTTGTAATGCATATGATTATGAACAGTGTGAACTTCGGAAGATTTTCGGGTGAGGCTTATGACAGGTGCTTTGTGGGGAAATATTTAGACTCTTGGTGAGTCGTTAGGGCCTCAGTGAGTGGGTAATAATTATGATGGACAATGGCAAGTGGTCCGTTTATTCTCTATGATCAATTAAGTGGACAGAGGGTCTTTGTAAATATTATTGTTTAATTTAATTGTCTTAATTTCGTCAGGACCCGAGCTCTGCGTGCTTACAAAATGTCTTCTGTCTAACGTCAATAGCGCCCTTATTGTTGCCTTTTTCTATTGAGTTCCCGAAAGATTGTTACCGGAGCCTGATATAAAGTTGTTATTTTTGAATAGTGGGAGCCGTATGTTATATTGACATCCTAATAAAGGATGTGAAATCTGAAAGATGCAATCTTTTCCTGCGTTTCTATTAGGTTTCGATCATCCATATAATATGTCGACATTTTTTATCGCAATAAATTGTAAATGTGTTTTCGAATAACTCTATCAACTTGCCAACCCACTTCGAGTTTGGCTTTTGTTTTGGATATAACCCAAAATGCGATGAGTTCAATTTTCTTTAAAACACTTTTATCGACGTCTATTGTCCGACATGCCTCATTCGGAAAAGACTACTATTTTCGCCAAATTCCGACAATAAAACTTTGCTGATATTTCACCAGCTGCTGCATCATTTATAATTCGTGGATACACTAAAATCTACTCTATTCCGAACACAGTATTTAAAAATAGAAATTCGCTCCATGTAAAATGCACATCACACTTCTGAGCACTTCTCTAATTAATGTCGCAAAAATGATTATTTTAAAGCAACGTTTGAGTAAAAAATCATCGTTCATTTAGCTGGGGAGACTCTGGCGACATTATTTGAAGAGTACAATTGACGCATTCGACCAAAGAGAGAAGAAATACTTCCTGTAGTAAATTTGCAGACAAAGAACTGGTTTATATAATGGTCTGCATTAGGGAACGATGAGATGAGGAGATGAGCGACTCTGTAACATGCAAGATAAACGTATTCCTGTCGAAATAATCAGCTCTCTGTCGACGAATCGGGTCATATACTTATTACTTAGCCGGATTACGCGAGCTTTGTTTTCGATTCTCTAAAAACTGGCAAAATTAATTACACGAAAAATAGAACATCGGCTAGAACCTAATACCTGTGAGAACAGTATAATTAAATTGTATTTAATTTCACTTACAGCTGTATTTTTAACTTTAGTTGTTTGTTTCAGTTTACATCGGCGTAAATGGATCGAAGAGTCTCACTTTCAAATTGATCGACTAAGTTGGTGAGTGAACTAAATTGAGAAACTTTTACAAAATATTGGATGGAATTCTAGCATTAAGTGTCACACCTCTACCACATTCCCTACCACATTTTTAGATCATTTTTTGACAATTTTGCTTGCGTGTTAGGAGATTCTTCACTAAGAAGACTCGGAGCGTGTCCAACAATTCCATATAATCCCCAGATTCCCGTCTCTACTCCAAATTGACCGATCACATAAAGGACTTTCGGTATTAAGTTAATAATAGTAAAACAAAACAATGCTAAACTCCAGAAATACACCGAAGCATCTATAAAATATTCCTAGCAACAATACGCTTACTTGTACAACTCATTATACATGAAATTAATAATTCAGAAACTAATCAGTTTCAATCGCAACGTGTTGGAAAATTGAACAGTGGTTTCATTTCAAAAATGTGCATTTCGGTTCAACAACTCTACCGTATTTTCTATTAAATATTTAAATAAATGACAATTTATTTAATAATTTTGTGACTAAAACCGTTTTAATAGGGTTTTGGTGTGATTACAAACCGGTTTGCGTTTTTTCAAGTGAGGTTTGTTGCATAATTCAGTTGTGCTTTTAGTTTTAAAATGTATATTTCGGCTAACACCTTTATCGCCGTTTCTAATGAATATTTATAATAGTTGAGAATTTATTTAACCAAATTGTTGAGAAAAGCATTTATAGAACAATGTGTTGCCGTTTTATCGGTATTTACGGTCTCAGGCCAGGGCTTTAAAACGGTGCCAAAAGCTTACGGTGTTTGGGTGAATTCGTGCAGCAGGAAGTCGGGACTTATCAGTATCAGACTTAAATAAAATGTGTATCGAAATTGAAACAATAAAAGGCGATAGGACAGAATAGCATGTCAGGGTGGGTGGGAAGTCGTAAAGAAGCGGTTGCAAGAGCTATCAAAGTGCATGTGTGAAGCGATATATTTCCGAAGTTTCATAAAATCGGGAATATTAAAATAGAATTGTGTCTTTTGGTTTATTGTTATTGCTATTTGAAGTCATACGCTTTCGACTCTTGCCATAAAACTGCTCTCAGTAATTAAACTCTTGTAATAAATTACTACTTTTGCAGCGAGCGGCGCCAATGGTCATTACCTGTAAAAGTATGACGTTCGCTTCTCTCTACTTCTCTCAGATTATGAGAGTAAAGCATCTAGCTTTTCAGAGAATTGTACGAAATAAAAGCTGCGTATTAAAAATGACTTTTAAAGCGTCTCCGAAGAATTTCAATGAACTTGTGTGGTGCAGTTTGGGCTTAACTGGTCGGTTTGATGACAAAATGAGGGATCAACAAGAGTGATTAAAGGTCGTCCGTGTCAAATCCGTAGGTATGTTTAGATAATGAAGTCATTAAGAAAGATTATAGGGTAGCCTAATTATACCGATTCCAAATGGTCACAATCGGGACTAATTGCTACAAATTTCCATTCCTGCAGGGACGAGAAATTTTTAAGCACGTTCTAATAAAGCTAAAGCATCAGTAAGTTTGTATGTAGTCTTGGCAGCTATTTAACTGTAGACAGAGATCGTTGGTGGAATGCGATAAACATTGCTACTGTCAGCAACAAGGGAGGAAGAGACCCTATTAAATACCGTTCTGCACTTACATTACTTCAGCTCACCAATAAATAAACAGGCCACGTGATAAATGAGCCTTTCTAATGCCGTTTAAATTACAGACTATTATTTATTATATAAGCATTTGTTTGGCAACGTGAGCTCTTTACTTAACTTTTTATTTCGCTCAAATTTAATTAATTGGATCGGTCCTAGTCTAACTAAATTAATATTAATTACTTCTCTCGAACAACCCGTTTATTAACTAAATTCCAATTGCCACAACGCGAAATACCTCTCGCTAAATGATAGTTTTTGTTCATTCATCCCAGAATTAAATTTGAACCAACAAATTGCCTTTATTTTTTATGTGGCACATTCACAATAAAAATGTAAACGTTTAAATAAGATGTTGCTATTTGTTTGATTATGTGGCTTTAGTAAATTATCGCTCTTTTTAGCCAAACATTTCTAACACGCGCCGTAAATTTTCCCGGCGCCTCCACCATAATTTCTTTCGTGTTCGTTTCACTTTTTTTGCCACGATAAATAACACATTACCAGCTTAAAACGCAAAAACACAATGTGGCTGTATCGAATATCACACTTAGAAGATTGAAAATCTGTGTTAATCCAATTACAATTAACACCGTGCGCAAACTATGTAAAAGTACTCCAATAAAAATTGAATGCCACTTTGCATTTTAATGATGAGCAGTGCGCGCTATAAACCGTTTTAATTAAAAGTGCAAAGTTTTGTTTAGTTGGTGCCAACAAATGTAGCTACTCTTCCGGCCCAATGTTCAGATTTTTTCAATAAAAGTGTTACACCGAAACTCCGTGCAAAAATGAAATTAACTTTGGGCAAATAAGCATTTAAATTTGAAGTCGGGCTTTCGAAACCTTTTCAGAATTGTAAAATTGCATATGTGGTATAATAGAGAGCTTAGGTATTTCATGAATTATATATGTCAGAATGCAGCCTAGCAATGCACAATATTTTATAACAAGCACGTTCTCGTTTATTGGCTTCACAAAACGGTCTTTCATAATTTAAATAAATATCGAAAATTATATTCTTACCAATTTTAGTTCAGCCAATTTTAGAAAAAAGCACACCAAATCATGAATTATGCATACGGTTTTTCCACCGTGAACAAGTCATTTTGCCGATACACTTTAAAAGTAATCACGGAGCGACTGCAACAATTTTGCATTTAAATACTGTATCTTCATTAAATTTTGTCGCCAAAACTCGCTTTTAAAAAATAACTCGTAGTTCATAGAAATAGGTGCTCCTGGGAAGAATCTGAATGTATGTAGAAGCCGCCACCGCCCTTAATTGTATTACACACATTTACATAATCCATAAAGTAAAATTGGCAAATTGAGTTATCAAAATCGAATAAAATGAGAGAAATTTTAATATAAAAATGTCCTTTATTCGAAAAGTGATTACGAATTAAATTATTTTGTTTGTGTTAGAAAGCATATAATTGAATCACAAGTTCAGAAGGATTTTTCCAGGACAAGGCTTCCACATGCTGCTGTTAAATGATGATTTAACCGCAAGCAAAAGTTTGATTTAAAAATAATTTCAAAGGTTTGTTGGTATTGATTTTCCAAAAATGTGTTTATTGCCTTGCTCGGTCACTTCAAAATGAAAACCTGTGTATATACGAAATATTTCAAGGTGTTTTATGACGAAAATATATCAGCTTTATAGCTAGAAAACTGTAACAGGGTCTCTTGTGTATCTCCGTGAATATTATATGATGCCGGTACTTAATTGAGTTGGGTTTCAATAGTCTTCTAAAGCTTTGATTCCTTATAACTTGACGTTTTTCACAGGGGATTACATTAGTATTGATATTCTAGCCTTGATACGTATCCCATCAATACCATTTCATCGCTGGAAGTTTGAAAACATGGCGTATTTTGTTGAATACATTTTGGCTTGTTAAGCGGTGTGTCGCTTTAAATTAACTTGAGCAAATTTATTGTTAATATAAAATTACGCTGCTCTGAAGACAGCGTCGTTTGCAGTTAGTGTCGTTTTGTGGCATTCGTGTCCCATAGAAGCGCTGGTTGAAATGAATGTAAATTGCAGAGAAGAAAGTAAAGTGTTGTTGAGGGGAAACTATTAAACCATGCAGATAAAAACAAGACGCGCGATTTAAATCAGATGGTGATGAACCGTTTGAGCTTTGGATAAGTCGCTCACCTTTAACATTTAATCGACTTTCTACGATTTCCGTATACAGATTGAGTGTTGGGGAGCAGCGTCCTGTTCTATTAAGTTTCCAGTAGCGACCGTTAAGTAAACCCATCGGAAAAGGGAAGCATCTGATTTTTTACTCAACTCGGGCATAATTTTACTTGCTTCCTGCAAATTGATCCCTGTTATATTCCTATTCCGCTCCGAATAGATATCTTAATGTACTCTGTTCCACCAAGTACTTCCGACAGATACTAATAGATAATTATTACAAACTTTACAATTAATTCGTATTCAAATTTCAACAAAATTTAACTCTAATTATGCACAATCACGCTTCCAACTGCTTCTATAGCAACACCAGTAAAAACCCAAACAAATGCTCTAATAGACTAGTAAAACTCACTCAAACTCGTGTAAATTAAAATTTAGAAAACTTTTAAATTTCCAGCTAGCGTCGCTGAGATTTTAAATAATTAAGTTGTTTTGTTTATCTAAAAGAAAATTTTGTTTTTCTTTGTGAGAGCTTGGTAATATTCGCGAAATCTTTCAAATCCCCAGAAACCGGAATCAGGATTTTCATCATTAAATTGAACTAAACTAATAATAGGAACCTGATATGTCCCAAAGTTTTGCGTTACACTGTGCAAAAAAGTATTGAAATGATGAATAAGTTGGGAGTTGAATGTAAGCAATACTTTTATTTTCCCTCGGCGTATTTTAAGACAGCTGTCGAGTGTTTACAAATTGTCCTGCAACTAAGGTTCTTCGTATACTTGCTGTATTGATTTCACTGACCGTTTCAGTAAATTAAAATGGAAATGAACAATTCATTCCCAATTTCCGAAGGAGTTGGAACACAATTTGGCTCGTCCATTTTGCGCGTAAAATTTTTCCTGCATATCTATGTTTTGCACAATGAAGGCTTGCTTTTTATAAAAGTGCAAAAACCTTTGAAACAAATTTTTAATTGAATGAAGTTTGTTCCAGGTCTGCGAATGAACGACGCTTTGAGGAATTTAGCAGGGAATGATCGTGCAGCAACTGCTGTTCTCGCTCCTGCTATACCCTGCAGGGAGCGCTTCGATAGACTTAGGTCCAGTGAGCGTTTCAGGAGACATTATCCTCGGTGGCCTCTTTCCGGTCCACAAGAAGGGCGAACGGACTGCTTGCAGCCAACAGATCTACCATCGGGGCGTACAAAGGCTCGAAGCAATGATGTTCGCAATCGACCGCATCAACAGCAATCCTCGCATTCTCCCCAACATCACCCTAGGTGTCCACATCCTAGATACCTGCTCGAGAGACACTTACGCTCTCAATCAGAGCCTTCAGTTTGTCAGGGCCTCAGTCAACAACATTGACACTTCCGCCTTAGAATGTGTCGATCACTCCATACCGCGGCCTAGGAACAACTACACAGGACCGGTCTTCGGCGTCGTGGGGGGCTCCTACAGCTCGGTCTCCCTCCAAGTCGCCAATTTACTAGGTAATTCCGGCGCTCACGCTGAACTATACTGCGAATGGTCGTGTCCATTTGAAGTATAGTTCAGCCTCAGAAATGAAACTCCAACGTGATGTTTTGCTTAGGCCTTTTTCACATTCCCCAAATATCGCCGGCGTCGACGGCCAAGGCGTTAAGTGACAAAACCCGATTCGAATATTTTGCAAGGACGGTTCCTCCGGACACTTTTCAATCTAGTGCATTAGTGGACATTGTTAAAAGTGTGAATTGGAGTTACGTATCAACCATATACTCCGAAGGGTCTTACGGAGAGTATGGGATTGAAGTATTTCATAGAGAAGCTCAAGAGAGAAACGTTTGCATCGCCACTGCTGAAAAAGTGCCAAGTACTGCGGACGATCACGCCTTCGATAACATTATTATGAAGTTGAAAAAGAAAGTCAACGCTAGAGGAGTTGTGCTCTTCACGCGGGCCGAAGATGCGAGGTGAGTGCATTTTTCCTAATCGCGGATTAATGGCGTCTGCTGATTGCGGTTTATATTAACTAAATGGGGTCGATCGTCTCGTGGTGCACTTTCGCGTATACTCAGCCTGGATGGCGGTGTACCAAAGATATCGAGTAAGATTTATTAGCTGGCAAACTGTCATTATCGCAGGAGGATTCTACAAGCTGCGAAGCGTCTGAATGCTAGTCATACATTCTACTGGGTAGCGAGCGATGGATGGGGTAAACAACAGAAGTTAGTAGAAGGTTTAGAAGACGTAGCTGAAGGAGCTATTACCGTTGAGCTACAATCTGACAACATTCCGGGCTTTGATGAATACATGATGTCACTTACTCCAGAAACTAACCTCCGTAATCCCTGGTTTGAGCAATATTGGGAAGATACGTTTGATTGCATACTTGAAAAAAATGTCCCACTCATCACACATACCAACTTCAATGTTTGCAAGCCCGAGCTGCGGCTTTCACAGAAAGTTGGGTAAGTTGCGAGAATTTTTGCTTAATCGATACCGATGTGACCCACCCTCCCAATACGTAAATCGAAATTTACTAATAAATTGCATTAGTTTTGAACGAAATGTAACCGCGAGCTAAGCTGATGAAAGCTGCAATTTCTCGACTACTTATTAAAGATTACTGTTAAAACATTCGTCGAGACTTGGAAAATTATATTCCGCGCAATATTGTACCGTTTCATATTTCATACGGTTTTTAATTAGATTCAGCTAACTGCTTTTAAAATAATTTGTAAACCGGAAAATCTGCAATTATCGATTTCCACAACTACTGTGTCTAATTTTGCCCACTGTTTTTTCATAAACGATTTATGCACGGCCTGTTATAATATCATGTTTTTCTAAACATTTACATTTCGAAAATCAAACACAAACATTTGATTCGCACATAAATGGAACTGCAGTTTTGCGCTAATTTTGCTAATATTAATCACCCTCTGTTTGCAATACTTAAGCACGAGTTATTCTAAAACATAAAGCACAAATCCAGTCATAAATTAAATCACGAGAATGTATAAATAACGAAATCAAAACTGAAAACGTTGGATTATATCGTGCTCGTGCTCCAGCGATTTCAAAAACAATATTTTTCCTTGAGATTTAAAGCGTAAAACCAAATCTGAAAGATAGTTAATAATAAATGCGTATTAAATCTTCGAAATTTAAAAGCCCATATTTATTTCCCCTCGAGTTGCTTTCATATTTCTAAGTTAAGTTCTAAATCACGTGAATCTACTTGTGCCTCGAGATTCCGATAGTAAATGTACACTTTGTTGGCACAGGTGTAGTTGAGTATACCCACGTGACGACAGTGGATAAAACGCTAAGAAAATTTCAACAACAAAGCTCTAATCCTCTAATTCCGCGGCGAAATCTAATCTGATTTTTGCTGCGACGGCGACGTCTCCTTGTCAGCGTTTCGAGTCCGTGTGTGTTATAATAAATTTCGCAGTAATGATATCTCCGTATCTGGAATTTCCGCGTCATTGGAAAATTTATATATTTAAATAGATGATTTATGTGAATAATAAAATACGTTTTTTGCAAAAAGCACAAAACAGTAAAAATGACAAACGATGAGCTGAGGGCTGTACGGTTCCGTCGAAGATACAGACGTGAGATTAGAAGAGAACTTGTTTTGATGCCTCTCTAAATACTTAAGCCTGAATTTCTGAATTTAAGATACGAGCAAGAAAGTAAAGTGCAGTTTGTGGTGGATGCAGTCTACGCGTTCGCTTTAGCACTCCATAATCTTTATCGTGACTTGTGCAAGGACTACAGGAAGTCCGGAGTGTGCCCCGCGATGACCCAATACGATGGTGGAGACTTCTATAAAAAGTATCTACTTAACGTCTCCTTCACCGGTGAGTTATACTTTAAAATATTGAATCTTGCTTGAAAAGCTGCGAGCTTTCTTTCATTCAATTCTCTACTAATAACATTTCCATTTCTCTCGATGTGCGCTTATGATATAAGTTTCCATTTGCTGATTGATGTAAACAATACACCTGCATCCAAACACGTTATATTTTTAGATCTCGCAGGAAGCCCCGTAAAATTCGACCATCGCGGCGACGGACTCGCCCGTTACGACATCCTCAACTATCAAAGACTAATAAATGCTTCGGGATACCACTACCGAGTAAGTAAAGCGCACTTTTCCAAACCTCGACTCGTTCGTGACTAATTCCAGTTTGACTAATTTTATAGTGCTCTGCCACTTAAACTCAATTTACACCCGCAATTTAGCATTTATAGAGAAGCAACAATTGCTTTACTAACTTCCACAAGTTCTGCTAACGCGTGTTTTAATAATTACTTCTACTAAGCTGCTTATAGAAACTTTGTCATCCAATTATGGTCATTGGCCCATGAGATATTTCATTTTTGGATGAATATGAAAGGTTAACGCATGCTTGGGCAAATAAAGCATGCCGTAATCGAAAGTTAGAACTTCAGCCGTTAATTAAGCTTGAGATTTTATTGAAAACTATTAAGACACTAACTTCTTCATTAAGCCAACCGACGCCACAAAAGTTACTTCACGCAAGAAATAGGCGACTGGCAACGAAATCCGAATTACGGGTTTGAAAATAAGAAAATTACAGTGCTTGTAATTTAAATAAATAAAAACTCCTGTTTCCGAGCCGCAGAGTTCTTGTGAGGTATGAATCGGGGCGACGGCGACGCCAGTTTACATATTTTTTATCGATTCTATTTCGCTGTCGTCATATATTTTATGGTAATCTTTTGTTTTCCTCACATGAATAACAAATTAGACGTTTGAATATTGCACTTCCGGATTTTCCATATGAATAAAATATTGCCCGAATCGTTTTTGATTTTGTTCTGTTTGTGAAACAAAACTGTTTATTTTGGGTGGTTTGCGGTCGTTTGGTTGATTTGATTTTATGAAATTCTATCACGCTGTACTTTTCCAGGTAGTTGGAAAGTGGTTTAACTCACTTGAATTAAATTTAGACCACCTAGTTTGGAACAACAACCAAACTGTTCCTCCAACATCGGCCTGCTCGCTCCCTTGTGAGCCCGGAATGATAAAAAAACAACAAGTAAGTAATAATTTGCGGTATTAATAGCGCCACAACAGCCGACTTTTTCGAAGGCTGATATTGCTGATTGGGGAATTTCTTAGATCGGGACGATTTAATATAATCGTGTTATCGATTCAATGATTTAGTGGGCAATTTCCAGCAGGCGTTGCAGGTCATTGTGTAAAATCCACATCGTTTCTTATCTCTCCGTATGCTAAGTGTGATGGAAGCAAGCATGTGTTCCTCATTGAGTCGGCGTTTTGCGCGTTGATGAAATTTTTTATTTTAAATATCCACAAGTTTGCAAGCGGTGTCGTGAAATAGGCAAGGTGTGTATTATTCGTCTTATCCGCCAATATCTGCTTGAGAGCCGTTCAATCGCACGAAATCTCTTCACTTTCCGATTTGCATATGCCTAAGATGTAATTGGAATTGGTAAAAGTTTATTTTCGGCGGAAAATTTCCAATACATGCTTCAGTGAAATTCTGTGAAATGGAATTTGAGAGGCTTTCATTTGTTTCTTTGCTTTTATATTTGTTATCTGACTGTTAAATCGCTCAAAGCAAGTCAAAAAATTTCATTTTGTGTCGGACCCTATCAACTGCCACAAGTGCGCGATTTTTTACCTCCCCAAATTGCCAAAAAACAATTTTTTCCAAACTGGCGGTCCCTCTACAATTCAGACAAAAGCACGATAAATCAAAACACTGTGTGTATCTTTGTCCATCTATCATCTCCTGAGATTTAAGTTCGCATAGAACACAATGTTGGTCGTGTTCCCCGATGAGCAAGATGTGGCATGAGCGATTTTCAGACTCAATCGTGCATTATTCAAGCCATTTCTCCAAGCCCCAAAGTATGGTTTCTTATGCACTATGCAAGACTCGGACCACATTTTTTATTGATACCATAATTGAGGGACCCCGCTTCAACAGGCGCAGCCAACGACCCGGAAAAATAACGCTCAAAAGGAAACTCCTCAAAATTCACATCTTCTAATCTCTACCAAAATTACAACAGAACAGTATTTTATCGAACCGTCATCTAACGGAAAAAAATGCGCAGCGTCATATTTATTTCAGAAAGCTGCAAAATAATTAAACTTGCAAAAAGATGTAAAAGAAAAGTGTAGAGAATCATCTTGCGACAAAGTGCCTACGTCAGCAACTCCCCAGCTCCGAAAACAAATATCTCGATTTCTTAATAGTGAACCAAGTCACTAATTATCGATTTTATTTTTGCCCTTTAGGCTTTGCACATGAGCGCCGGCTTAATTTTTTTATTATTTCCAACGAGTATAATATGTATTATTGATGTAGATACAAAAATATAGATAGATCAGCGGTTTACTTATGCAAAACTATGCTATTGCTTTTTTAAATATCTTTATTTTGTTTATGAAATCTGGCCAATTTTGAAATAGCCGGGAGTGTAAATTTACATTTTCGGTTTATTTTGTTCGATTTGCTTATTTTTCAACAAGAATTGCAGGATTTCAAAAAGGGTAGCTATAATTTATGCAAGAAATTGCAAACATTTTTAATAAAGTACAGACACGGAGGTGAAATTGGGGAATCAGGATAAGTTTAATCTGTTTTTTTAAACGCTTTTATTTAACTTGCTTTGTTGTTTGTCTGTCTGTTTCATATTTTTGAAGCCAAATTTGAAAAAGTTCCTGTTGACCCATTGATTTATAAAAGCTTTGGGAACGATCATAAGTCAGAACAATACGGCATTACAGAATTACTTTCTTATATTGAGCACCCAAAGCATTTATAAATTTGAAAATCCAAATTTGTAAGCAAAATATTCTCCTATGATAAAACATTATTTTTTATTTTCTAGTGCATCTTTTAAATAAATGCTTTTTTTCTAAAAAAAAAAAGGTGTTTTTATTTTGTCTGGTGAATCGGTCCAGATGCCAATCGCGAATTACACGTTTTTGCAAATGCCGGAAAAGGTTATTCAGAGAATTATTAAAATATTTTTAATAATTGCGTTCGGCGTGTAAATTTTTGCGAAATTTGCCGTTGAATCCCTCATTTGGCATGCAAACCACGTTCCCTGTCGAATCAAAGTTTGGCGATAGGGGTTAACCATGTGATTGTGTTTCGTTCCAGGGCGACACATGTTGTTGGATATGCGACAAATGTGAAGAGTACGAATACGTGTTCAACGAATTCACATGTAAGGATTGCGGTCCTGGCTATTGGCCTTACGAGGATAAATTGTCCTGCTACGCGCTGGAACTCCAGTACATGCGCTGGGATTCCCCGTACGCGCTAGTTCCGGCGGCTTTTTCCTGCTTGGGAATATTAGTAACGCTGATGATAATAGCCCTCTTCGTAAAACATAACGACACGCCGTTAGTGCGCGCTTCTGGCCGGGAGTTGAGCTATATGTTGCTGTTCGGCATATTACTGTGCTATTTGAACACTTTTGCCCTGCTGGCGAGGCCCACCACCGAGACCTGCATCACCCAGAGGTTCGGGGTGGGCGTCGGATTTTCCATAATCTACGGGGCACTTCTCACAAAGACTAACCGAATCTCGAGGATATTTGATTCAGCGTCCAAATCTGCTCAAAGGCCCAGTTATATTAGCCCCAAGTCGCAGGTAATCATCACCTGCACTCTTATAGCCGTGCAAATTCTGCTCACCCTCGTCTGGATGATCGTCGAGCCGCCCGGCACCAGGTTCTACTACCCCCACCGAAGCCAGGTACGTTAACACCTGACTGTTCCTACTTGCCATCCCTCTAATGAAACTCTAATAAAGTAATTCTCTCCCACAATATCCTTTAGCCATTATTACGTGAGTATTACGGAAAAACGTAAAGAAAGCGATCGCTAATTAAAAAAGCATGCAAATTCGGGGCGAAATTCGGTAAGGAGCTTATACACGATTTACAATTTATTATCATTAGAAGCCAAATTTAGCGCTTGGAACATAGAATTATAATCTCGTGCTTGAAGGCTTTTAATTAAAATTAGAATCTTCTCTGTTCCATTTTTTCTGAGCCACCGACTAGACCCGATGCAGTTTAAGCAATTTAATTTAACTGTCTTAGTACAATGCTAATCCCCGCGGATCCAATTTGTGATCGCTGTTTCAGATACAATTAAGGTGACGATTAAAAATTTGCGTTCATTTGACCGATATTCAATAAAATTTCAATTTACCTCCAAAACAATAAATTCCGAATTTGAAGTTAAATCGTTTACGAGTAACAAAACTCGAGCAGCACAACAAGAAAATTAAATTAAATATGCAAAGTGAATTCAGTTTTTACTTCAAACCACGTTAGGGAGCGCTTTTTGTAATCTTGGAAGAATGTGGTGTGAAGTGTTCGGTGTTTGATGGGTTGATTCCGGGAGTTTATGGTTTAAGACACGCCAGAAAGTTTTTCATTGGGGAATTAAACACAAGCAATTAGCTCTGTTTACTTTTTTACTTAGCGAAACTTGAGTGCAAGTTTGAGGCAAACGCGTTTTTATTGTTTCTGATTTATTTCGGACGAATGCAAACCGATTTATTTGCATACAACACGTCCAATACTTAGCCAACTTTTCTTTTATCATCTAAAATCCCTCAAAAGTGAATAAAAAGTACAGTCAAATAACTTCGAATATGAACAACTCAGTGGGAATTCCGCAAAATCCATCAAAATCTCGTTCAATATAAGCGTCCGAAAAGTAAATCTAAGTTCCAATCTCTTTTCAGGTCATTCTCAAATGTAAAATTCAAGACATGTCGTTCTTGTTCTCCCAACTCTACAACATGGTCCTAATTACAATTTGCACCGTGTACGCGGTGAAAACCCGAAAAATTCCGGAAAACTTTAACGAATCGAAATTTATTGGTTTCACCATGTATACAACGTGCATTATTTGGCTCGCCTTCATCCCGATCTACTTCGGAACAGGAAATTCCTACGAGGTAAGCCGACCTAAAACGCGAACTTTGCAGGAACACCCTGTATGGGTGGGAGGTTGTCTGGGCAGGACAGTGTTATTAATCATACGTTATTCAGTCAGAAATGTGGTTATCTCCCGTGAAAAATGGTGACTAGTACATTTTGATGTCCCTAACAAAAATGCTTCAAAACAAACGACATCTTTTGATTTATATAAATCATAAACTATAAGCAACTGGAAGGAATTCCGCCTTCAATGAATCTAGGAAAATGATATTAAATAACAATGGGTTATCCTTTTAGAGCTTCGTCAAAACTAGGTCAACGCAATATCCGAAAGCAACGAGTTTAAAGTGAATTAAAACCTCAAAATTATAGAAATTGGAGGTTTCCTTCCTTTCTATTTGATGCCAGAAAAAGTCTGTTTTATTTGCATGATTATGATTAATCATGTGTCAATAAAGACGTCGGTTAAATTCAGCCATAAGTCCATTTATTAAGTCTGGAGTTTCAGCCATAACCAAATCGTTAAATTTATGGTTTCAGAAAATCCCTCATAATAAAATGCACAATTCGGCATTAATTATTTCCCAATTTGGACGACAACAAATGCAAATGTCATGTGTTTATTTGATGCAAAACAATTAATTTAAACGCAATTGTTTTTCAATTAAAAACTGTATTTAAATTCCGACTTTTCGAAAAATTGTACTTACACGTAGCGGTGGAAAATTAGTATGTCGTACAAAATAAATTATCCATGAGGTAATAAATGTAGATACCAATGCCAGATCGCATGTATAATTGATTACATGGACTGAAAAATAATTTCTACGTCAAAGTGTAATAAATATATTGGTTGAGTGGAGGTAGAAATGTCTCGTGATCAAAATTCCTTAATTTTGTGGATTATTGAATTTGATATGGCGTCGCAACCGTTATAGAAATTCGATATTAATTCGGCGCATTAATTTTGGGCATGACTTGGCATGAGTTGTAAGATGATTGGAGATGCCGAGTACCATTTTTCATATAAATTTTGAGTTGTAGATCAATTCCGGATGTCGTCAATTTAAAAATTTCAATTAACACTGAGCAAACAACAGTGTGGTTACCGACGTTCCGAAATTCGGTTACAACGAAGCTGTATAATTTAGGAGTGGTTAAAGCCTAATATCTGAAGAAAAGTTGTTTGAATTAAAAAATAATTACATTTTAAATAAAATAAAGATGTTTGCGTAAGATAGGGAGAAGAATAAATTTGGTAAGCAAACGAAGTCGAGAACACTTGTAACTATCTGATGGTTGGAAATTGAAATGATTTCATTTTTTATTCACGAGGCTCGCATAATCGAATAAATTCCCCGAAAATGTTTAATACAAATTCTTGTAAAATTCGCATTATGTGAATCCCAGTTTTGAACGTGTCACCTGCAATGCGTACGCTACACGAAAACATCTCTTTATTAAAGAAAATTCAATATAACGTTTATGTCATAACTTTTGAAAGATAAGAGGATTCTCGACAAATATGCCGGATTTTTACAAGTCTCGCTGCATGCGTTGTCTTGTTCCAGACCCAAATCACCACATTATGTGTGGCTACTTCAATGAACGCAACAGTGGCCCTCGTCTGTCTCTATTCGCCCAAAGTATATATCATAGTACTACACCCGGACAAAAACGTGCGAAAACTGACAATGAACAGCGCAGCTTACAAGAAGTATAACTCGGGACCTACCTCTACTTACACGGCTTCTTCAACTCATAAAGGTTGGTGGAACTCTAAGCTTCCTAAATCCATCCTTTACGCCCGACATATTTCGATCGGACCTCTTCTAAACTCAAAATTCGAACCAAAAAATTTACAGAGCTTAAAACTTTAAAACACCCGGTATGTAAAACAGAAAATCTGCAATCAGAGCTGCACTGTTTTTTAAAAAATTATTTGATACCGGAAATAAGATAAGTGTGAACGTGTTGATTCAACCGAATTGTTTTCTATTGATCGGTCCGTTGATTTGACCTATCTGTCACGGCACCTTCTAAAGACCAATCCGTTAGCGTAAAAGGGTTCCGAAATATTTTTAAGGCAATTGCTTAAATATAAACGCACAAATTTAATCAAAAATCCAGAACTAACGATTGACTTGCACTTTCCAAGACATTTGGTCATGACATTGTGAAGAATTGTAAATGGCTTAATGTTTTAATTTTATTTTCCCTTCTGAAAGGAGCTCCCAAGCGACGGGCGAAATTTGGAATGAAAATATTATTAATACAAATTGGCTTCATTCAATTATGAAATTAATTTTGAATAAATCGGTTTTGAAACATTGAAAATAAAATCAATTGAGGACGACCGGAGGGTAATAAGCCAAAAACTGGTGTTATTACGCGACTAATGCTCTTCAAAAATTTTCTGACGCTGCTGAAGCGCACAGTTTATTATGAATATTTTGAGCATATTGCGTAGTTTTTGACCCATTTCCCCGCGTTCGGGTGAAAATGCACGAGATCAAGCCAAATCGACTTGAACGTCTATCGGCGTGGCATTATGTTTGTAGGAGTTTTCCAAGAAACAATCCAGTTCGCATCAATAATTTAAGTTAAAGCCAAGCCGTCGTGGCTAATCTTGTCCGTTACGTTTTTTTTCGGCTGTCAGCGTTCATTCTATCAGCAAAAATTGGAATACCGTAAACCAGTTGTTAAAAATTCATAAAATGTATGATTTTGAATTCTCAAACGTGAGACAGAAAAGCCGGGATTAACAATTCATGACCGAAGTGAACCAGTTAGTGGGTTTGCGTCCTTGCGGCTTTGGAAATATTTTTTCAATACTTCTAGGAGGCGATCCCAGTGAAACCATTCCCATGCAAAGCGTGGGCCCCAACACTCCTTCAAGAAGTTCATGTACAGCTGCGACTACTGAACCTGCATCCGACAGTGTGGCTCTGCTCTAATACGATTCTTCCAACTAAGGTAATTTAATTGGGGAAAGTTTAACAATTAGTCGCGTAACCTTTGGTATTAAAAACCGGTGATGTATTTACGATGCAATCAATTTTTAAGTAGTTCTTACCCCGTGTTACAAACGATATGTCAGCTTTACTTCTCCCTTTCATATTTTCCCATTTATCCATTATTTTCGTATATCTCCTGACACAATAGGAATGAACTTCCGAAAAGGATTTCTATTTATTTTTGTTCAGCTCTGATATATGTTCATTCCGCTCTAGTTATTATCGCGAATTATAACTTTAATTAACTTTAAATTAATTAAAACTGTTTTCAGACTAACGACACCAATAAATTTTATCACTTACTCCTACATCCACGAACTCTTTATTACGTTATTTTTAAACAGGACCTCCGAATCCGCAAAATCGATTCATTTCAATTATCAAAAGTGGTGTTCACATACATGTAAATGATATATTAACATTATGTACAAGCACTGAACACAATGTTAAGTGTGCTTGAAACTTTGCATCAAATTGCACTGTTGCTCCAACTATGAATAAACATCACTATAGGAATTCCTCTATATTAGATTAGATTTAATTATAATTAGTGTGAACGACTTGAGTGCAACCACTCAAATAACGCAAAGTACGCCTACTTTTCAGGTTTTTGCCACTCGTCTCAAGACATCATTCGCTAACCAACTCAATATAATTTATTCTAAATATTGCCATATCTGTTGAACAAGTTGTAATATAAGGCGACTCTATTAGATGCTGCTAGTGACCGTGCTTTTTTAAGGTAGAGAGTACATATCTAGGACCAAACCCTGGTTTGACTTTCGTTTCAAAAGACAATCTTAGTAAATTGAATTATTTGATTTTTTTCGACAACTTCGAATAATTTAGGTTTGGAAAATTCTTGACTGAGCGAATATGTTCTAACATTATTGTGATATTTTGTTTGGTTTTGATATTAGAGCGTGTGATTAAAAAGTTTCAGCCGACGTCTTGCTATCTTCAATTTGTACGTCTGAGCTCGGAAAGTTTTTATCCCTTCGGAACGTAAACTTTTTGATCATACGAGATAAGCCAATTGTTTGGAATTTTAAATGTAGGTAAATGTAGAAAAAACGCTGGGGAAACTTTATCCCGAGTCTAATGACTCATTACGCAACCAACGCCTGAATTAGATCCGAAATAAAGTTTCTTCATTAATGTAAAATAATAAATACATATCAAACCTGTATTTTCTTGTTGTGTATAAATGGTTTTATTTTTAGAGCCTTTAAAATGTATTTCCGTTCAATGTAAAACTCATTTGCCCAGTGGTTGCTATCCAATTACATTATCAATGTCTGGTATTAATGTAAAAGAAAACACAAATCCTGTTGCGAACCACTGTTGCTCTTTTTACGGTTTCAAGCGTAACAACGGCATGTTTCCAATTTTTTGTGACCTGTACTAGATACCGAAACTTGTTTTACTGTAGATTAAATAATTGTGATATCCTACAAAGTACAATTTCAATTTATCCTAGTTTTTTGTTGCTCTATAATACGAAATAAATGAATTGTTACCTACAAACAGTGTTTTCCTCCCAGACCCAGACCCCAAATAAAACGCGAAATGTGTGTAAAAATTATTACAAAAAAAATTATACACGAATAATAAATAAAAAATAGACAAGCTCAAGGAGTGGCTTAGTGCCACTCCTGCGACTTCGCGAATATTTTTCGAAATTTTGCTCGTCTATGTGAAATTATTCGGTTGGAATGGTTTTCAGGTTGCTATCGATCCCTCCCGAACCCTAAACACGCCAGTTGAAAATATAATAATTATAAATATTTTTGTAATTATTGCAAAAACAACAAAAAAACTCGTTAAAATCTTTCACATGACGAAATATGCAAGGACAAGGGTTCGAGATTTCTCTCTTCTGGAGTCAGTCTTTTTCGTCCTAATGTTCATTTTTTATAGCTGAAGCTTTAGAATTAACAGGTTCATAAAAAATTAATTAAGTAACCTACAAAAAATTTTTAGTATTTGTCGCTGTGCTTTTTTTGGCATTCCTATAATAACCTTTAAGTCAACGACAATCAAATCAAATTGTTGAAATTCATTTTTTTCTATATTGGTGTCAATTCACTCCCTTTTTTTTTGATATTTTGTTTACTGATAAATAAAGTGTTACCTATGACCAGTGTTTTCTTCCCCAGGCCCGCCCTAAATAAAACTCCAAATGTGTGTAAAAATTTATTATAAAAGATTTTGTACAAGAATTCTGTAAAAAGAGTCACTTCGGGACATACATAACAATAATATACAAATAAGAAAATAAATAGATTACAAGTTCAAGGGGTTGGGTTGTGCCACTCCCGCGACTTCGCAGATATTTTTCGAAATTTTGCTCATCTTCGTGAAGTTGTCCAAATTCCTTCCGGTTGCAATGGCTTTCAGGTTGTTATCGATCCGTTCCGAGCCCTAATCGCCAGTTACGATCAAAATAATTAAAAAAATTAAAAATACGCACCTCTAATATCCAAGCTTCAGTCATTAATTTCTCGTGAGGGGCCGTGGCTAGATGGTCCTTAAGTGAATTACTGGCCCTAGACAGAACCACCGCTCCGGTGTAAATATCAATAGCCGAATTGGCCAACCTATTCAAAACAAATTGTTCGTTCACAATACTCTTCCCATACTTAATTAAAACCATTTCGACAGCTTGTCCAAACGCGTCAATTTTCTGCAAAAAACCATCAAAAAGCGGCACACAAATCGCGAAAAATCACCTTGGCGAGCAAATTCGCAGCATTGCCCAAGTCTCTGTGCACCAAGTGGTCCATGGCAGGCGGCGACGCCAAACCTACAGACCTTACGACCCGCTTTGAGGCCTCCCCAAAGATTAGGCCCAAATTAGCGGCGGGGTTTTTGAACGCATTTTGCAATTCTTTGAGGTGCGCCCCTGCGTACTGAATACCAGTCAAGGCAACGAAAAGTCGCAAAATATCGTTAGTTCCCTCAAAAATTCGGAAAATCCTCAAATCCCTCAAAACGCGCTCAAGCCCCGTCTCCTTCATGAACCCCATGCCACCCATGATCTGAATCGCCTCGTCGCACACGAACCATGCCGACTCCGACGCAAAACACTGAAGAAAAATTAAGAATTTGCATTTTCAAAATTGTGATTTTACTTTTGAAATGGCGGCTTCCAGGTGGTAACTGGACGACCCCGAATCCATGTTCCCCGAAATCATGTACGCCATGCTCTCAGTCACGTACTGCAACATGGCCATTCTGGCGATCTTCTCTTGAATGGCCCCAAAAGAGTCGATTCTTTGCCCGAATTGAGTTCTTTGCGTTGCGAATTCTACGGCTTTTTTGATGCATGAGCGCATGGTCCCGGACAAGGCAGCAGCCATGCCAAAACGGCCGTTGTTCAAAATGTTCATTGCCACTTTAAACCCGTTGCCCACACCGCCAAGGACGTTTTCGACAGGAACCTTGACGTCTTCGTAGTAGACCTCAGCGGTGTTTGAGGCTTTGATCCCCATTTTCTTCTCCGGGGGCCCGTTTGTGACACCCCCGAACGAGCGTTCGACGATGAAAGCCGTGACTTTGTCAACGGTTTTGCCCGTTTTTGGGTCGTTGACGGGGGTTTGGGCGAAAACTGTCATTATTTCAGCCAACCCGCCGTTACTTATCCAGATTTTGGAACCGTTGAGGATGTAGTGTTTGCCGTCAGGAGACAATACGGCGCGAGTTCTGCCAAAAAACGCGATCTTTTTAGAAATGTGCGGACGAATATAACTGTTATCCAAAATAGGATTTTGGTTATACGTCCGCACATACAGATTGCGCACCTAATCAAAGATACTGGTGGGAAATGTTTACTTATAAAGGTAAAAATTCTAGAAAAAATCTATTTATTTTTTATTTTTTTTATTATTTTGAGATGACATTTATGCCCTTAAAAAATATGATTTATTGTTTAAAATGGGGGCAGAATGAAATTTAAATTTATATTTTTCGCGACGTTTCGATTTTTTGTTTTGTTTGTGCCATGTCAACTTCAAGTAACACGTATTAATATTGCAGCCTGATGAAGGTTTAATAAAAAATCGAAACCTCGCGAAAAATATAAATTTTAATTACTCCCTACCCTAAATAACCAATAAATATTTTCCGGCTACGTGGATAAATAACTAATTTGAAATAATTGATATGTGACAACGTTATCTAACAATCGTGATTGCAATAGAATTTGATCAACAATAAAAATAAATTAATTTCAAAACGGTTTCCTAGGAAATAATACCCAGTGTTGGCACATTCACAAATTTTAATTTTATCATGCATTTAATTTTTTTTTTTAATAAAAAAACTTCTAGAAACTGTCAATAAACTTATTCATCAGTGCGTTAGAGAACAATTCATTAGTGTGAAACATAAAAACATTAAAAAATAATGAAAACTGAAGAAGTTAACAAAATAAGTTTGCAGCTCCAGATTTTTTAAAATATGTTATTTTCAAGATTTTTTCCGTAATTTACACATTCTTTTCCATAACGTACCACTAAGTTGGTGCGCAAGTTTTTGAACACCCAGTATACGTGTCGGTATCACAGTCATATAATTATTACTATTTTAAATATACTTTCACTTGGTTATTTTTTTGACGATTATAAAAACCAAAAAATCTTTTAATTTCATTTGGTTTACCAATAATTCTACCACTAATTCTTGGGGAAATATTAAATGCTAGCTGAAAATAATAATTGTTGGGTAAAAATCACAAATGCAAGGTAAAAATTATAAACGCTTTGTAACAGTAAGTATAACTGAAGATAATTTATAGTATTTAAGAAAAAAAATGTATCAATGCAAATCCCTCTGATTATAAGAGGGACTACTGTTTTTTTATTTCCCCCTACTAAATACGCCATTTGTCCATTCCATGTTAAAAAAATAGTTTTATTAGAAAAATGGTTTTTAATCAGATCTTCACATCAAAAATTGTCTTTAGTTCATGTCTAGCATAACAGATATCTAGCTCAGCAAGTGGCTGTTAAATACCTAGGGAGGTATAGCGTTTTATAAGCAGTACTACTATTATTTCTACGCAAATATTATTAAAAATACGTTATCACTTAGCATTCAGATTAATTTACCTAGCATTTTATTAGCATCTGAAATTTTTGCTCTAAGTCTGGTGTTTTTTTTTTTGAATAAGAATTTTTGTAAAATTCACGTCTGGGGAACAAAACCATCAGGTTCTAACAAAGCGGCTATTCTAAGTAGGTAAGCTAACCACGGCCTTTTAGAAATACATTTCGAACGAAACATGATTGCTTAATGCAGAGGTCACTCGTCGCGATAAGAGTGCACGAGTCATTTAAATTTTCAAAGATAAATTTAAAACCACACTGCGTGTAAACATAAATATTATAAATATAAACAGGCACTGGCTAAAAATATAATCCCGAGCAAGCAAAACATGTCTATTTTGTTCAAAATAAGGCAAATAGTATTTTCCACTTACTTTATTGAACCGGCGTCTGACCCTGACGATGGTTCAGTCAGGCAAAACGCGGCGAATTCCCCCGAAGTGACCCTTGGTAAATACTTAGCCTTTTGTTCAGGGTTCCCCACCAACAAAATCCCCTTAAACCCAATGGACTGGTGGGCCCCTAACGTGATCCCCACCCCCAAATCGTACGCCCCCACGATTTCAACCAGTCTGGCATACTGAGTATTAGTAAGCCCCAACCCACCCAGATCTTGAGGGACTTGCAGTCCAAAGGCACCCAACTCCCACAGCCCCTTCAGCGAGGTTTCGTCGACCTTCTCCAAAGCGTCATTTTTTGCCGGGTCGTTTACCTCCTACCAAATGAAATAAGCAAATTTTATCGTTGATTTTTTAAATCGAACCTCGAAGAATTTTGAAACTGGGTCGACGAGCATTTTTAGAGTATCGCGTTGCTCTTCAGTTAGGACATTGGGGTAGGGGAAAACTTGGCGCCCCTCAATTTGCCCCCTGAAGATGTTCATAACGAAGGAGGTGTTCTCGCCAGGGGGTGAGGCCGGCTTGTCCGTGTTTTGCACAGTCTTGCACTGTACCGCAGTGGTTGAGATGAATCTAGAATTTTTAAAATTAAAATTGGCAAAAGTGAGGTTAGGCTAGACGGTTACCTTGTAAGGGCCGCATTTTGGACTTTGCTTTGATTTTGGATACAAAACTTCGCAATTCGCAACATAATTACTACAAATTAATCACTCAATACCACTAAAACTTAACTTAGAACTTAAAAAAATGTATCACGGATGTGCTTTATGTAATTGAATAGATCCTTGCCCACGATACAAACGCAATGAAATGAACGAAGATTTGGAAATTAATAAGTAAAAATTAAGACACTCGACTAGAACTTTGGACTTCGGACCGAAAATACTCAACGCAAACAGGTGGACTAAAAATAATTCGACAACCGGACCTGTTGGTACCCCTGGTTTCGCACTTTCCACCAAGAAGAAAATTTATTTTTTATTCAAAAAATTTGCTTTTGCCAATAAAACACTACATATGCTCTATTTTGGTACATTTGTCCTTATTACCGTCATGAGACCCATGAGTCACGACGCCAACGTATCATAATGTACGGCGGTGATAACAATAATTATATAATTATTTACATAAAAAAGTCATATGGCAACTGTAAAACCTTTACAGTGCCACATGTATTGCATAAATGTAAAAATATGTATCAATCTTGATATGCACAATCGCTTTAAAATTGTAAAATTACACTTCAGACACTAGCAACCACGTTATATATTCATTTTTGTTTAAATTGTTGCAAAACATGATTTGCAAGTTTGTGCATTTTTTTTGCTGATACTGTGACTGAAAGACAGAGGCACGATAAAAAGCAATTGTTAAAATTCCAAACAAATTGCACAAAAATTCGTTTTTACCAAATGCTTTAAAAAGTAAGAATTATTCCAAAAAATATGAATTACAATATAATCATTGATAAAGTGTTAAGATAGTATCGCAGTTTTTGTGTTATCTTTCGAAAGAGTAAACTTTCCAAACGGATGCAAGTTTTCGCAAACGGCGGCGTGAACTTTTTGTTGCAGTTGGCTTTCTGGGGGCAAAATAAATTAATTATAGCCGCTTTATTGCAGAACATTTGCCGTGGAAATTCCTTTTATCACCTCGGAAATAATATGTAATTATTTGAAATGACGCAAGTCGCGCAAGCTTTTAGCGTAAAAGCGAAATTAGGTCGGCAGTCCTGCCAGCCACACGTCGCGAAATTACCTATCTGTCTTATCAAAATAAACAACTTCCAGATCATTCGTCTCGTACTGCCAACATGAATTATCAGTATGACAAATAGATTTAAAATTATTGATAAACGCTTTTGAGTAGTAATTTTGATAGTCGTATTTACGCTTGTGTAAAAAATGTGCAAAAGTGCGATTGTGCTAGTGTCCTTTTTGCTGTGTTACGCGGTCTTACACTGTGATGGGGCTGCTTCGGACATCCAGCTCGATGCGAAGGCCCAAACCACCCACCGGATAGACAGCTTGAACTTGTTGTCTTACACGTTTCTCCTCATTCTCACTGTACTTACAATCTGGTTGTTCAAGCATCGTAGAGTTAGTTTTTTACACGAAACGGGGCTTGCAGTTATCTATGGTAAGGTTTAGGACGGTTTGAGCAGTTGCCAGATGCCCTTTTAGGCCTCATCGTCGGGGCGATCATTCGCTACTCGGGGAGTCCGTCGCATGTGCTGAACATGCAAGTCTTCGCGAACGACCCCAAATACAACTCGAGTTTGCCCCCGGACACCGTGTCTTTGCACTTCCCTGTCAAGGGGCCCTACATCAAGACCAACAAGACGTTTCAGTACATGTTTCGGGGCGAGATCGCCGATCCCGTGGAGAACGAAATCGATCTGAAAGCGACATTCGATCCGGAGATTTTTTTTAATATCATTCTGCCTCCGATCATTTTCCACGCTGGATATTCCCTAAAGCGGGTAATTTGATTTGTTCGGTTGCTTGTTAGCTTGGTTCGGGTGTAACGACTAATTGGATGACTTTTCAGAAATATTTCTTTCGTAACTTGGGCGCAATACTAACATTTGCAATAATTGGTACGACGATTTCGTCCTTTATTGTAGGAGCATTGATGTATGGCTTTGTCCAACTGATGCCTGCAAAGCTAGCCAGCAGTATCACTTTTCTGGATACTCTGTATTTTGGAGCCCTCATTTCTTCTACTGACCCACTGACAATCCTCGCTATTTTTAATGATCTACACGTAGATGTTAATTTGTATGCCTTAGTTTTCGGCGAGAGCGTCCTAAACGACGCTGTTGCGATCGTCCTCAGTGGGTAAGACAACGACGCTCTCCGCCAGTTAGCAACACTAAACACGGGAAAATTTCACAAAAAGTAACAAAATTACGATTTTCACCATATTATTTTTAACTTTACGACCTCACTCTCATTTTTATGTCTACCATGTGTTTGTTGTTGTTAACGGCTTTGTTTACGGCTATAATTTTCTTTGTTTACTATTAAATTTCATTGTTTTAGTTCTATTCAAAACTATGGAGAGAGATACCAGTCAAGGTCGGGTGGCTTCGAAACAAAAGCCTTCTTTAGAGCTGTAGGCGATTTTTTCGGCATTTTCATGCTTTCACTATTGATAGGAGCTGTCATGGGATGTGTCACAGCATTGATATCCTTTTCCAAATAATCTTTCTGTGTATTTACTTCAAAACAAAACATAAAATTCCTTAACATTTTTCACATGACGAAATATACAAGGGTTCGGGATTTCCCTCTTCTAGAGTCGGCCCTTTTCGTCCTAATGTCATACAGTACTTTCCTTATAGCTGAAGCTTCAGAATTAACAGGTTAATATAAAAAATATAGTAAGAAACCAAATAAAAAAATATTTTAGGAGTTGTCGCTGTACTGTTTTGTGGCATTTGTCAAGCTCATTACACCTATAACAATCTCTCAGACGACTCAAGAATTCGTACTAAGCAAATGTTCGAATTGTTGAATTTTTTAGCCGAAAATTTCATTTTTTCCTACATTGGTGTCTCGATGTTCACCTTCCCAAAGCATCACTTCGACCCTTTGTTCATTCTCACCGGATTTGTATCCTTTTTTGATAAAGAGAACAACGAAATTTTATGTTCACTGAATGTTTACGTGTCTTTGTATTTAGAACAAACGGGCGGCTGAAAAAATATAGTAATAAATAAAATTATACAAAAAAAAAATACACAAAACTCAAGGAAAAATAACATTTTAAAATAAAATTCGGGTTAATTGTTCTTGTTGTCGTTAAATGGAATGAAGAATATACTAAGAAATAAAATTACAGCAAAAATTTTTTCAAAAAAAGTAATAAGAAACAAAATTGAAGCAAGAACAATACTTTGATATTTTTTTTTTTGGTATTTTTTGATAACATTCTATGAAATAATTAAATAACTGACCTGAAAAGGCTCGATTCATTCAGAACTAACATTTTCCACTCTATTCGTTTAGGAAAGACGGTACTTATTAATGTACGTGATCAGCAGGTTTACGGGCTTTTGAGTACATCTGTATCTCATAAAGGAGTACAGATCCCATTTTGGCACTTCTAGCGTAAAGTCTATTTACTTTAAGCTAGGTTTTGAAATAAAAATAATTGAAAAAAAGCGAAATAATTCAAAAACATAAACGTGCAATAATTACGAGAAAAAACAGCATTTTTATCACAAAAACATTCTCTGGAAAAATAAAAAATTGCTCCATTTTTAACTAATTTAGTGAAAAAATTTAAACATTTGTGTTTTTTTTAAACACTATGAAAAAAAAAAGCAACAATGTAATTTTCGATCCATTTTTGTGATTTTGCGACAAAATAATGTTCTTAATTTTGCCACAGTTTACCTTTTGCCTCAAGTGACTAACTTTTTCTTAACTTGGGTCAGACTTGCGCTGCTATTGGTCGCGCGGCAAACATCTACCCTCTCTCTTTCCTACTGAATTTAGGTCGAAAGCCCAAAATCCCGGCGAATTTCCAACACATGCTATTTTTTGCCGGTAACAAATTTCCTAATTGTTATTTGTCAATACTAAAAGTAATGTAGGTTTGCGAGGGGCTATGTCTTTTGCGTTAGCAATACGAAACACGGTATCGGAAGCCCGTCAGGCGATGTTAACTACAACTTCACTAATTGTAATAATCACTGTAATTATCCAAGGAGGTGCGACGATGAATCTGTTGCAGTGGTTCCAAATCCCGTGAGTTATTTTAATCAATGATTTGATTATTTGTGACGTTATTATGTAATGTAGGGTCGGCATTGATGAAGAAACCGAGGCGTTGTCCCACCAAGGCCACAATGTGAGTAGCTTTTTCACCGTTTTTGTTTTTGCACTGTCATTTGCATACAATCCCCGATTTTTAACCCATTATTAATTATTAGGTTTACAATTCAATGGAGAGTACGTCAGGGGTAGGTATTTATTCATAACTAAACCGCGCAATGATGTTTTTGGCTCGTTCTAACACGGCTAAAACGACATTGCAGTCACATTATTCGTCCAGTTATTACAAAATAATGACAAAATGATGTTTAGGGCAATACACCAAGGACCGAATGGAGCGAAATTAACGAGCCCGACTTGACACGATTGAACGAAAAGGCTGTTCTAGCCCGAATTTGGGGCTCCTTTGACACACGCTATATGAAACCGCTTCTTACGCACTCACGGCCAACTCTCCTAGAAACGTTACCAGTCTGTTGCAACCCTATTGCCAGACTGCTTACAACAACTGAGCAAATGACTCAGGTACAGATTCACTAAATTCCAAATTTGCGTAAGACTTTGCTCTGTCTTTCTAGGAAGGACAGAATAAACCAAACAGAGACTCAGACTCTGACCTTTGTATAGAAGACAATGATTTTACTAATAGTGATCTAAGGGCGAGTTCTCATAGAGTAAGTTCCTTTTATTCAGCGCATTGAAAGTGATAGCTAGGTAGGAAATTATTGTTTAGTTGGGATTGATTTCTTTGTGTTTGTAAATATGGGTTTTATTTCTGTTGTGCCCCACTGTAAATAGTAGCTACATTAGTACAATTTGTTATTAGCTTTATTGAATTGTTTCTCCTTTTAAATTTTTGTTGCGCACTTGGTTTGTTCTCTCTTATTAATAGCACAATTTAATCAACTTTTTACTTTGCAGCCAATCCATTCTATTAGTGGACATCAAGTTTAAGAATTTTTTTAACTGTACTCGATCATATAAAATGTTGTGAATTAAGTCTAGTCATTGCGTTATTTATACAGCTTTAAAATTATGCACTGTTTGAGTTATACACGCGCTTTTTCTCCGAATGAAACTGTGTAACATTGACCTCGACGCTGAATCCGCTTCCTTACAGGTGTTACGTTAATATTGTGTTTTAGCAGTATTTTTTAAATTGTGTATTGATAAGAAGACAGTATTATTAAGAGTAGAATATTTTAAACAGTTTGCAATAATTGTTTTCTGAAATAGTAGCAACTACTATAAAAATTTGCAATATGTTTTTGATTGATTTAGAGCTTTATTACATCAGTATGCCAATATATTGTATTAAAATGCTAAATATGACGTCTTTGTTTTATTGCATGCACTTTGCTGAAATATTACCATTATATTATGGCTGTGACGTTTGATTTTTACTGATTGTAAATTAGTACTTAAACTTGTTAACGTACTCATCAATAAATTATTGTCAAGATAAAAAAACGGCGTTTTTATCCCTTGAACTTTACAACAGTAAGACTGAATTTCGAATCATGTTTGCCGCTTTGGGGAATTAACTTCGCTAAGTTTGACGGTTGGTAGCAGAAAAATGCACAAACAACTGTGGTGTGGACGCCGCGGGGTGTAAAGAATAATTGTATAAGAAAGAAAAATTATTAAAACCATTGGAAAAGTAAAGTTTCAAGAATTAAAGGTCAGTAAAACCGCGACATTATTTTTATTGATTGAAGTTCCTTTGTTACCTTTGCGCCAAATGTCAGTCGAGTGTTACCCAAACAACTAAATTTAAATATTTGGGTTGACATCCCATCGATAAACGATCAAAAATCGGTTTTTAACCCAAATTTCGCCAACGCACAGTGAGGCGGATAAATAAGCTTAACCTAACACTTCGTCCCAATTAACTAGGTCTGAGCGACCATGGGCTCAAAGCGCTCGAAGAAATCGAAACAGGAACAAGAACTGCTCTCAGATGTAAACAACAGTGACACCGATGACGCTCTCGAGCCCGAAATTAGGGAAATTATCGAAAACGGCGTGGTCCCAACAGTCCCCAAGGCCCCCAAGAGAAAAAAGAAGATCGAGGGTCTGGACGAAGTGCCCAGGAAAGTCAAAAAGACCAGTGAGAGTGATAGTGAACCCAAAAAATGCAAAAAGCGAAAAGTTAAGTTTGAGAGCGTGTCGAGTAGCGAGAGTGACGACAAACCTGTTGAAAATCACCAGGGTGACATTCAGAAGACTATCAAAAGCGAGGCTGGAGGTAACACTTCGTTTTATGCTTCACGTTGATTTTGTTATTGTTTTGGTAGAGAAAAGAAAGGAAGAGATTACGTGGCCAGACGCTGACATTGTTGAACTGATCAACAGGATTGAAAGCAACATTCCAGAAAAAGACGCATTATCTTACAGGTCCCGTGTCGACAAACTAAATTGGAACAACGTCAGTTGCACTTTTGCTAATTATTTTCACTCATTGGGTAATTTTAGATTGCTTTTAATAATTACACCTCCGAACAGTGCCGAAAGACCTGGCTGCAGGTGCAGAAAAGGATTCGGCGGTTTCGACTGTTACGTGAACTTATCAATGATGCTAGAGAATGGATTACAACTCCGAAAACTAATCATAAAGTTGCTGCCAGACCTGTAAGGATAACTAACCGTTTAATTTTTTTGTTTAATTGTTTTTAATAGCGGAGACATCCAGATATGCCCCGAAGGCCTCTCTCTTCATACTTGCTATTCTTCTTAAAGAAAAAGGAGCAGATTCTTAGTGAAAATCCGGGTCTTGATGCGGTAATTATTTCAATTCTTTGAGAGTGGGCTTAAGTGGATGTTTCAGAGTGACCTCAGTAAAATCGTCGGTCAGATGTATAAAAACCTTCCACCGGAAAAGCGGGAAAAGTACGAGAAATTGGCAGCCACAAACCGGGAGGAATATGTGGAAAAATTAAAAACATTTTTGTAATAACCCTCACTTGAAATACCATTGGTTTCTTAACGATTTTTTCAGTGAAAATCATCCCGAATTAGTGCCACCACAACGACTGAATGTGAAAGCGGAAAAAGAAAAGTCTCCAAAGATTGAAACTTCGCCGCCACCACCACCGCCGCCGCCGCCACTCCCGAAAGTCGAAAAAGAAAAGCCGGTGAAATTAGAGAAAGAGAAGGTGCCAAAACTGGAGAAGGAGAAGCCGCCAAAAGTTGCAAAAGAAAAACCGAAAGCGGTGAAACCGAGACGGCCAGGCCGGCCAGTTGACAAAAGTAACCGACCGCCAAAAAAATGTCAAACTCCTTTTGGGCTATATTACGCCTCCGAATTGAAAAACATGGAGCCAGGGACTGACAAACAAGCTTTTAGAGAAAAGTGCAAAGCGCAGTATAAGCAAATGTCGGACAAGAAGAAGGTGGTTTGGATTAACTTAGCCGAACAAGACATGACTAGATATCAAGTACGGTGCTCACGTCTGCTGCAGTTTTATTCTTTGATTGGCTTTTAGGAGGAAGTCAATGCGTACAAGTTGAAGAACCCGGATTACAAACCCAACAAGTTCAGGTCCATACTCACGAAGCGGGAAAAAGTGTCGAAAGAGAGGGCGCAGGGAAAACCCGCGAAACCGCCAAACTCGGCGTACGCCCTCTTCTCCCGAGTGATGCTCCAAAGTGAGCAAATCAAATCTGTGAATCCGAAGGACCGGATGAATTATATCGCGAATAAGTGGAAGAATTGCACGGAGGAGGAGCAAAACGCGTACCGAGACCAAGTCGTCACAGTACGTACTTTGATGTTGTTGGGGATGTAATAATGTTTCGATTGCAGCTAATGGCGAAGTACAAGCAAGACTTCCAGGCGTATGTGGAGACGTTGCCTGAGGAAGAACAACGCAAAATTTTAGCTCAAACCAAGCGCGACCGTCGCCGCACCGGCCGCCGTCGCAGCAGCGACACAAGCCCTAGAAAACGCAAGAGTGTCAAAAACCCGCCTAGGAAGCTTAAATTTGCGGAACCAGAGCAACCCCCAATGTAAGAAACGTGCAGCAACGAGTGTTAATTAACTAATTTCCGCTTCAGATCACCTTGTAAATATTTCGCCACGTTATACAAGGGCGAAGATGACCCGACCCAGGCTTGGAAGCTGCTCAGCGCGGAGGAAAAACGCAAATACGAGGAAGAATTAGTGAAGAAGAAGCAAGCCTACATCGTCGAATTTGAGAAGTTTTTGAAGAGTCTCAGCAAAGAGGAGTTGGAGGAGTTTTCGCGATCGCGCCAGCAACAAGCCCAGACTGATGACGTTAGTATTTCTCTGTGTTGCAACTTAAGTTTGATGATTTTTCCAGGAGAGTTCCGAATGTTCGTCTGGTTCTGACGGGGAGGATGAAGACGACGAAGGGGATGAAGGCCAAAATGAGGGGCATGACTCAGAGAGCGACTAACTTTATATTTGTATGTGAATTTTCTGTTTTCAAGCCTTAGGCAACGTGACTCACATATGAATGGCATTGATTGATTTGTAGTGTTGTGTGAAAATGTTCTATTTTGTGTAGTGGTTCGTGTCAATTTATAAAACTTGTATATACCTGTATTCGTTTTGTAAATACTTATAACTAATGTAAAAATCATATTCACAATTAATTACTCCACGACCACTTCAAACGTCGCTTTGAGTAACAAATTTTTCTTACGTTCTTATATTCATTTTTAGAGTCTGTGACAAGTGATTGATTGTAACCACTTACAGAACCAAATGCAACTGTTTTTTACAATTTTGAATTATCAACAGTAGTTCGTGAGAGTGATAGTTACCGACTTTTTCCATCAACACTGCACGAAAAAAAAGCATTTCGTAACAGTTGGTTTTTGTCCGAAAGTTCTGCAAACATAAATATTTTGTATTTAATTTGAATGTTTTATTTTAATTAGGATTGTAAAAGTTGTACGGTTTGGAAGTTAAATGTTATGCTCTGAAACTAAATAAGTAATTACACAGACCGGAAATTTGTTTGTTTTAGGAAATCATTTTATATTTAAATTTAAACCAGAGCTATATGTAATTTTTTAATTTAAGAGACAAAATGACTCCAAAATTACGGATTTCGGAAAAATATTGCATTTGGCGAGTTCTAGAAGTGGTTAAAATTAAATTCCATTTCAAACCTTTAGAAGCAGCGCATTTAGGTTCCTGTGTACGCCGAGAAAAATAACAGCTTGAAATAAGCTAAAGGTTTGAAACACTCACTAGTTATTTTTGCCACCCTGTGACAATTTCAGTTACTGTTTTTATAATTCATATACCTGTTTTTGTAGAGCAAATAAATCTTGATATTTATAAAAATTGTTTCATTATTCCCTTTAGAATAACTTCCCTTTAACTATAAGAAATAATAATGGTGCTCAAAGTAATATATTTAATAGAAAAACGAGTTCACAGTTGTTTAATCACAATACGACCGCCGGATAAACCTCGGTGTGCACCTCTTGTGGCAGCACTCGTCGGCAGCCCCTCCTGGGGCCTTGAGGAGCCCCCTTGATGCCCAAACCAGTGTTTTTTCTTCGAAACAGTTGCACAGCAAATATCTTATTTCGTCGAATCGTTCACCACAGAATACACCTGATTGGTCCCAAAATGAATCAATTTCGTTACTCATTGCGTTGGAGAATTCCCAAATTATTGAAAATATTAGCATCAAGCTTATGATGGAGCCCATTCTGTTAAACATTGTTTAAACTAGGCGATTTAACTGATTGATTAAATCGGCTCGCTCTTATTTTATAGAAAACTTGCGTATGGGCGTTTTTACGCACACCACCATCCGAGAAATTATGCAAATGCTGTTTGGAACGATGTTTCCTTTAATTTTCCTCACACGAATGCATTTCTTGTCCCAACTAATCAGTGCATATTGAGGCACTGTTCTAAATATAATTTGATAGTATCAAAATATTTGACTAAAATACACCGCAAGAAAATGGTTCGTATTTTGAATTTAAACTGATTGATAACCCTGGTAACCCAGATATCGGTTCTGACTGTATTCAGTAATAAGAGGATTAAGTTGAATGAAATAACATGTTACTTATGGTATGTATTCGCAACTTTTGGGTGAAAATTTTTGATTAATTTTGTAGAAAACTGTAATTTTGTTCCTGGCATGCATTGCCCTATCGTCGTGCCAAGACGTGGAAATTAATAATAAGTGCTCCTACTCTATGAACAAATCAATTTTTGGATGCCAGGATTTGTCAGACAGTGTGAAAAATATTGACGGGTTTATCACACCCCAAACCCGAATGCTAATGATAAGAAACAGCAACGTACGATTCGCCCCTTATCACCACAATCTGACAAATTATCAACATCTCATTAACTACAACATTATCGATAATAATCAAGTACAAATCGACGAATTTGCCTTTTATGGTATGACTAATTTAAATTATCTCCGAATCACAGGAAACTACCTTCCTGTTTTGAAAAACGACACATTTGTCGGACTTGACAATTTAGTATTTTTACTTTTACCGAAGAATAATATTTCGTCGTGTGAACCAAAATCATTCGTTGGCTTGCAAAGTGTGACACAAATTAACCTTGCTGAAAATAAAATTCAGACAATTCAGAGTAATTTGTTTAGTAATCTTAACGAGTTGAATCATTTGTTTCTTGACCACAATCAAATTAAAAAAATTGAGATGCATGCTTTTGCGGATATTCCAAATCTGGAAGTAATTGATTTGAGTTTCAATAAATTGGAAATTGTAAACACAGACGTGTTTAATGCTGTGCACAAACTGAACACTTTACTTCTCCATTTCAACAATATCAAAACTCTTGCGGGAATTTTTCACTTAAATAACTTAAAGTTCTTAAGGTTGGATAACAACAATTTGGACGAAATTGAAGGAAACACTTTTGCAAACTTGGAAAATATTTATACCATTGACTTGTCACATAATAATTTGTCCACTATAACGAGCCAACCGTTTGTCCATTTAAAATCGCTTAAACACTTGCATTTGGGCGGAAACAATGCCAATGCTTCATTTTTTGAGCGCCTTAAAGAAACGGTCTCTGTTGTAACATAATCTGTATCTGATCTTTGAATAAATAAATGTTATTAAGAATTGGCTGTTTTTTATTTAAAAGCTAAAACGGCTTCATATTTATTTGGTGCTATGTATGGTCAAAATACTACATTTTTTAAGTTTTTGTTTAAAACGCGAATTTAATGGCTTGATAATTTTGCTCAAAACCACAACTTCGCATTTATCTCATGAAATAACATCAGATCACCTTTTTTTACTTAATTTGATTTCGAGCGCACAAAACGAGGAAAATAAACGATTTCTTGCATTATTCAATGTTTTATTGTAAAATTATATAAATCTTTTAAACACATAGCGTTTAAATTTTGAAAATGACTACGGAATAGCATCATCTGTCGGCGGCAAAGCGAACGAGGGGCCACGTGACCTGCAATTTTACCAAAAGCTACTAATAGAACCGCCGCAGGTCGCGCCACCATAGCAGCAAGTGCATTGTGAAAATCGCTTTCGACTGAACTTTCGGTAAATGTTTGCCTAATTTTCTACTTTTGTGTTAATTTTCCTAAAACAAAGTTAATTTTAAAAACGACATGTTGAACGGTAAAATAACGCACTTGGTTTTAGCACTGGTGACAAAAGCGAATCGTCGCAATGGCCACACATACCAGGATATTGAGCCGAATAATTCGTAAGTGAGAAATTACATAACTCTGAATTAAATTTGTTTTTAAAATAGACTGGAACAATCGTTCCGTGTCCGCTTCATTTGAATGTATTTTTGGGCGTAAAGTGTCATTTTAGGGCGAAAAAAAATATTTCAAACACTTAACCTAACAGGTGCAAAGTTCACAAATTTATTGATAATGTGTTGTACTTGCAGCCGACAGCCTGAAAGTTGGACAATCGATCCGGTTTAATAGCTATGAGGCCACTCGAATGAACCTGAAGTTGACCGGGAACACGAAAGTCATCTGTCAGGGGTTTACGGGAAAACAGGGGACCTTCCACAGTAAACAGGCCATCGAATATGGCACTAAAATGGTCGGGGGGGTCTCTCCCGGAAAAGGGGGCAAGACCCACCTGGACTTGCCCGTCTTCAACAGTGTCAAAGAGGTTAGTTTGCCGAAAAAACAGCGCCAGATATGTAACACCGACCATAAATAACGCTCAAAACACAACGCACCTTGTCTTTATTGTTTTCAAAGCTAATTTAGTTGCGTTAGTTGCATAATCACGGCTTGGCAAGTGGTAAAACCTTGAAAATTTTCCAAAATGTCGCGATAAAGTGGCCCTTTGGTACTGATTGTTTGTTGTCAGGCGAAGGCGGCCACAAATGCCGACGCTTCAGTCATCTACGTGCCGCCCCCGGGGGCTGCCGCCGCCATTCTGGAAGCAATGGACGCGGAAATACCTCTAATAGTCTGTATCACTGAAGGCATTCCTCAACAAGACATGGTTAAAGTAAAACATAGGCTTCTTCGTCAGAACAAAAGTCGGTTGGTAGGCCCGAACTGTCCGGGTATCATTGCCCCCGAGCAGGTAATCCGCCCCTAATTTTTGCCCCCTTATGACCCATTCATTATCAGTGCAAAATTGGTATTATGCCCGGACACATCCACCAAAAAGGAGTCGTTGGGGTGGTGTCGAGGTCCGGCACTCTGACGTACGAAGCTGTCCACCAAACTACCCAAGTCGGTTTAGGTCAAACTCTCTGTGTGGGGATTGGCGGCGATCCCTTCAACGGGACGGACTTCATTGACTGTCTCGAGGTGTTCTTGAAGGACCCCGAAACGAAAGGTATTATCCTTATTGGGGAGATTGGAGGAGTCGCCGAGGAGCAAGCTGCAGAGTATCTCATGCAACACAATACTGTACGTTCGTGTTTTTCGTTGTGTTAACTTATTAATGATGTTTTGAGCAGGGGCCTAATGCGAAGCCTGTCGTTTCGTTCATTGCGGGGCTGTCGGCGCCTCCCGGCCGGCGCATGGGCCACGCTGGGGCGATCATTTCCGGGGGCAAAGGGGGCGCCCAAGACAAAATCAATGCCTTAGAGAAGGCCGGAGCCATCGTTACCAAATCACCCGCTCAAATGGGCAACGAGTTATTGAAAGAAATGCGCCGTTTAGGCCTGGCATAAACGCGCTTCATGTCAATTGATATTGTATTATAGTTTATCCATTAAAATCGATTATACCTAAGCAGAGTGTATTTAATCCGCTTATTAATGTTGATAAGATGTGTTCCAGTAACATTGTTATTTCATTCGTTAAGTAAAAATTGTTGTTTTAAACATTTGTTTCATTTTCCAATAAACGAGACGTTAGATGGCACACGAACTTTTATTTACATTGAACAAATTTCGAGCAAATTGATAAAAATCAAAATTTACAACGTGGTTGAGTCTAGGTGGACCAAAGGTCGAAGTTCGGTTGCTTTATTGGTCATATCGAAAATACCTTGAACACTGTTCTAACAGTTCAATCTCTGGTTATTACATAAATGAGTAAGCCGCATCCGTTTTCATTAATGGAAATTAATTGAAACTATAACCCGGAAATGGTTATTTAATCGTATTTTATTATTACTTTCGCGGATTTAAACAGTAATTGTTGAAGGGAATAAAGGAATTATTCCCTTATAAAATGCAATGAAAACTTGAGGAAATACGAGAACCACCAAGATTTTTGGCTTTAAATCTTTTTGTGTGTTTTAATTCCAGATTATCAATTTTATTTTCAGCAGAATTTAAAAAGCGAGCGCAAGCCAATGCACATGCGGAGGCAAATGCATCTTTTTTATGCTAGACGGGGTCAATACTTTCTGTTTCTTTCTAACTTCTGCTGCAGACTATGCGATACCTTTCTCTGTCTCCTTCTACTGTGTGATTGCTTGCGCATTGCATTCATGGACCTAACCTAAACGAAACAATACGTTTTGTACAAACATTTTGTTTCAAACTGTTGTGTTGTGTAGTGAAAAACATCTAAACATTGCTTTATTTTCATATCAGTTTATCACAGAAATGTACGAATGGATACTGTTAAGCATAAAGAAAACCTAACCAAACTTTCTTTAGAAGAACTTGAAGAAATTTACGAGCGGGAACAAAATATACTCAAGAACAAGTAAATGGGGTAAATTAAATTACATGAATTTAGTGGTTTATTCTAGGAAATTGGTCAGTAAGTTACCCGACAAGGGTAAACAGTTGGAGCAAAAGTTAGAGGAAATTAAGAAAGAAATTGATCTCAAACGCTCACTTCGAGATATTGAAGGGAGTCTGAAAACGTTAACAATAGATAGTTCTAAAGCGCCTGTTTTAAATGAAAAACATGTGCAACACTTATGTAGTATGGAAAAAAGTCCGGAGAAAGAGAGGTATAAACCGTTTTCCACCCTTGCTCATGAAGATAAATCGAAAAATCAGAAGCCTACACAACTGATTCCATTAGCGGAATCGATTACTTTATTAGTCGAACAAGCAAATACACTGCCGGTGAGTCGCCAGTTGAGTTATTTGTGTTTTAAAATTTTTTTGAAGGTTCCTGATGCCAAAGTTATAATCGAGGGAGCTGAGAGTGAGGAGGAAGAGGACGCATTAGATAACACACCTTTGTAATTTTCAAAAAAACTCTATTTAAATAAATTAACAATTTTTAACATTTTATGAATACAAGAGTTATATACATACATGTGGTAATAATGACAAAAACAGCCTTTGACCAAAGTATACAAATCCAGTGTTTTGATAATTTTATCATCTTGACTAGATTTTTGAGAACCAATTTCAACGCAGGGAAGGGGCCAAAAACCGAACTAACTTGCTCAAAAACTCAACTAAACGAAAAATCCATCCTGGTAATTTAAAGCAAATTCCAATTGTTTAAAAACGTCGAGAGTACGAGTACTGGCGAACTGAAACCGAGAAAAGCAAAAATTTTGTGAAAACAGAAAAAACTCCAACTCTAGCCAACTATCTATCGAGATCCCTACTTATTCCGTTCGCATTATTAGGATCAATGCTAACTCTGTTCGCCTCGGCCCTCCTTCTCGAATTTTGCGCGTCAGACCTCGCTCTTCCCCTCAACACAATGTTTCTCTGCCTAACGGGCCTAGCTTCATCACCAACTGAAATTTCAGTCTTACTTGAACCGTCCCCAATTTTAAACAATTTTGATTTAATATTAGGCTTCTCATTAGAGCCCTTATTACCGTTCCTATGCGCAGCCGACGACAAAACTAACTCCTGCACAAACTGGCTGCGATCTTGCCTACTCAAATCAGTCGTTGACTGCAACGACAGCTCCTCTAACAGCCCGACCAGAAGGAACTGTGATTGAGGAGAAGGCATGGTCGGAGCGTTAACAGACGGCTGCTGAATCAAAACCGGGCTAGGGTTTAGCATTAAAGTCGAAGTTCCAGAGTTCGACGACGCGTGAGATTCGCGCAAAGACGTCTGGCTTTGGGTTTGACGTCGCGGAAAACGCTCCAGCTGCTGACGAGCTGCGTTCACTTGCTGGCGCTCGAGCTGCAGTTGCATTTGCAGCTGTTGCAGCTGCGTCGGAGTGCTGCTATTCGTGTTGCTAGCGGAACGACGAACCCCCGAAAGTTGAGACAACAACTCCGCGATGGGGTCCACCGTTTCCCTGGACGAGGGAGAAAGCGAGGACAAACCGCCAGAACTGAACACACTGTTCACAGAAAATTCTATTATTAAAGACCGACAACGGTTTTTAACAAAATTGTGATATTTGGCTTTTTTATCCGCGTAATTTGATATGCAGTTGTCCCAGCGAGATGGGACATAATTGACCATTCAATCTCAAAATATTTGAATAAACTTACTACTAGTAAGGTCAGTGCAAAAGTTTGATGTTCATACTTTTTAAATTTTATATTTGTTGTTCCTGACTCGCTAAAAATATTTTCCGTAAAATTGGTAAAATAAATTTTGTACGTAAGTTTATTTTTATGTGTGCACTTGTTTTTTTACAAATGAAATTACTTTGTACTATTTTTTTTTCAGCTATGAATTAGGAAACTCAAGAGGCGTCACGAATTCGTAATGAATTTGTAAACAAATCATTAAATAAATCATAATAAATTTGCTTTTTGTATTAGTTTTAAAAACGCGGTAAAATCCTTAAATTTACACTGTTGTGCTGAACAAGCTCATACAATCCTATATTATAGTGTTAGTAGCTAACACTAGCCAAGTTTTCATATTAATCAGAACAAATATATCAAAAGAAATCTTCGATAACGCTTGAAAGATTGTAAATTCTATATATAGCCATTCCAGGAAAAATGCAATCTGACATCGAGATTTTCAAAATAATTTAGTGTGTAGAATTTCTTTCAAAATATAAGAGTTTATATTTAATGTATTTTGCGCCAAAAGTTTTTTTGTTGTGGATTTAAAATGGGAGAGAATAATTTAAATGGAAGTAATCCTAAAATTTACATAGAATTGCCTTGTAGGCGATAATATGAAATACTGTTGAGAGCTTTTTTTGAAGTGTTTTCCTAATTTTTAGTAGCTTAGAAAATGGAAATCTGTAAATGTAAATCTGTAAATCTGGATTGTTCAACAATAAAAATGTGACGTCTTTGTTGTGTTCTACCATTCGAATCTTAAATTTCCTTTTCAGCAAATTTACTAATGTTCGGCTGTATTTCGAAAACTAAGCAAAATTGACCACAGTTTTTAGGTCAAAATCAACAGTTTAAAAGCAAAAAAATATGGTGTGCTGCATTTGAAACATTCGCTGGGACACTGTATAACATAATTCAAAGCCAAAACGTTGTTGAATTTTGGGCCACTTGCCTGAAATGCATATTGGACCGCCTGGGTCTCAGGGCGGCAGCCCCCCGCCCCATATGAGTTGCATTATGGGGAATTCGCCTAACATTGTGTCTAGTCCCCACTGGTTCGTCTAGAAAAGAAATTAAATCCCTAGGGCCGGTGCGATGTTCTAGAGTGAGATGTCCGGCAAAATCATCAGTCATTAAATTAGGATCACCCCCTGGCATGGCAGCACATAATGGACAAACCTTCCAAAGGTCATTAATAAACGAAAAACGAGCAATTTTCCACACTTACAACTTCAAACGAAGTATCAACATGTTCGGACGAAACATGCTCCTGCAAGGTTACATCAGTGAAGCCCATACGAGAGCAGTACGGGCAAGTGTAGGACTGAGGCAGTTCAAGACTGGTCAAGGCCTCACCACCGTAGAAGAAATCTAATAAAAAGCGTTTTTAGACCAACTAAACTACCAAAACTCTCGTGATTGTGTTAATTTGTTCGAATGAAAACACCAAAAATTCGTACCAAAGTCGGCCCTGGTGATGATACACTGCATAGGGTGGTCAGTCGTATGCCTTGTATTGGTGGCCCCCCCTTCATAGCAAGCCGCACACAAGTCATAATCGTAACAAATCAAACATTTGTATCGGCGGCCCCTAAAATTTCCAATCAAACAAGAATCACAGCTTACACCTGTAACCCAATCAATTGATTACATCGGAACTGTAAACATCAATAGCCTTACCTTCATGACGACTCATGGCAGATATTGTGTATTAATTCCACTACGTTTTACCAAAATTTACACATGTAATTAGTGTGAAACCACAAATTATTTTGCAAATTGGAAAATCACACTGATCCGAACACAAGCTTGTAAAACAATGACAATTACTGTTTTACCGGCGACGCCATCTTTAGCGCCGTCCGGGTAACATGTCGGTAAAACCACCAAAAATGGCGCTGGCACCATGAACATTACAGTCGACCAGACAATCGCTGTGCGCATAGAGCTAGCACCATTCCCACCATTCTCGTTTTCTACAGCCAAGTTCACACCAGGAAAATTATCAAAAATAATCGTAAATCATTATAAAAACATCAATAAGTTGTTACGCTGACTTGCATATCACATTTATAGAACATCTCCTGACCATTCTCATGTGTTTCTATTACAAATTAAAACTTAACTGTATTTAATTTCTGCATTTTTTATTCTCATATTCAAGCAATGCAAACTGATTTTTTTTACCCCCTTTATATCCTGCAGTTTTCTTTATTTTTGCAGAAGATTAAGCCCTTCGATAGGGCCTTCGACTGTAAAAAAATCATGTTCGGACAACACCCTTTGGGACTTTAACGAATTTTTTAATTTTTATAAAGTTTCTCTATTATTCTCTATGTAAACTTTTAAAGTTTTTTGCTAAAAATTAAGATAGGCAATATCTATAGGGAAAAATTTTATTTACCAAAAAAATTCATAACTTAAAAACTAAAAGTCGTAGAGCAATGCGGTTTGTTCTATTGAATTCAGCGGCTCATTTTGCATATAAAGCCATTTTTTAACAAGATGTAAAATTTTAAAGTTTTTTGCAAAAAATTAAGATAGGCAATATCTATAGTGGAAAATTTTATTCAACAAAAAAATTCATAACTTATAAACTAAAAGACGTAGAGCAATGCGGTTTGTTCCATTGAATTCAGCGGCTCATTGTGCGTATAAAACCATCTTTTAACAAAATGTAAACTTTTAAAGTTTTTTGCTAAAAATTAAGATTTGCAATATCTATAGTGAAAAATTTTATTCAACAAAAAAATTCATAACTTAAAAACTAAAAGTCGTAGAGCAATACGGTTTGTTCCATTGAATTCAGCGGCTCATTCTGCGTATAAAACCATCTTTTAACAAAATGTAAACTTTTAAAGTTTTTTGCAAAAAATTAAGATAGGCAATATCTATAGTGGAAAATTTTATTCAACAAAAAAATTCATAACTCGAAAACTAAAAGTCGTAGAGCAATGCGGTTTGTTCCATTGAATTCAGCGGCTCATTCTGCGTATAAAACCATCTTTTAACAAAATGTAAACTTTTAAAGTTTTTTGCAAAAAATTAAGATAGGCAATATCTATAGTGGAAAATTTTATTCAACAAAAAAATTCATAACTCGAAAACTAAAAGTCGCAGGGCAATGCGGTTTGTTCCATTGAATTCAACGGCTCAATTTCCGTATAAAACCATCTTTAAACAAAAAGTAAACTTTTAAGGTTTTTTGCTAAAAATTAAGATAGGCAATATCTATAGTGGAAAATTTTATTCAACAAAAAAATTCATAACTTAAAAACTAAAAGTCATAGAGCATTGCGGTTTGTTCCATTGAATTCAGCGGCTCATTTTCCGAATAAAACCAACTTTTAACGAGATGTAAACTTTGAAAGTTTTTTGCTAAAAATTAAGATAGGCAATATCTATAGTGGAAAATTCTATTCAACAAAAAAATTCATAACTTAAAAACTAAAAGTCATAGAGCAATGCGGTTTGTTCCATTGAATTCAGCGGCTCATTTTGCATATAAAGCCATTTTTTAACAAGATGTAAAATTTTAAAGTTTTTTGCAAAAAATTAAGATAGGCAATATCTATAGTGGAAAATTTTATTCAACAAAAAAATTTATAACTTAAAAACTGAAAATCGTAGGTCAATGCGGTTTGTTCCATTGAATTCAGCGGCTCATTTTGCATATAAGACCATTTTTTAACAAGATGTAAACTTTTAAAATTTTTTGCAAAAAATTAAGATATATAGGCAGTATTATAGTGGAAAATTTTATTCAACAAAAAAATTCATAACTTATAAACTAAAAGTCGTAGAGCAATGCGGTTTATTCCATTGAATTCAGCGGCTCATTTTGCATATAAAACCATCTTTTGACAAGATGTAAACTTTTAAGTTTTTTGCAAAAAATTAAGATAGACAATATCTATTGTGGAAAATTTTATTCAACAAAAAAATTCATAACTTAAAAACTAAAAGTCGTAGAGCAATGCGGTTTGTTCCAATGAATTCAGCGGCTCGTTTTGCGTATAAAACCATCTTTTGACAAGATGTAAACTTTTAAAGTTTTTTGCTAAAAATTAAGATAGGCAATATCTATAGTGGAAAATTTTATTCATCAAAAAAATTCATAACTTAAAAACTAAAAGTCGTAGAGCAACGCGGTTTGTTCCATTGAATTCAGCGGCTCATTTTGCGTATAAAACCATCTTTTAAGAATATGTAAACTTTTAAAGTTTTTTGCAAAAAATTAAGATAGGCAATATCTATAGTGTAAAATTTTATTCAACAAAAAAATTCATAACTTATAAACTAAAAGTCGTTGAGCAATGCGGTTTGTTCCATTAAATTCAGCGGCTCATTTTGCGTATAAAACCATCTTTTAACAAGATGTAAACATTTAAAGTTTTTTGCAAAAAATTAAGATAGGCAATATCTATAGTGGAAAATTTTATTCAACAAAAAAATTCATAACTCGAAAACTAAAAGTCGTAGGGCAATGCGGTCTGTTCCATTGAATTCAGCGGCTCATTTTCCGTATAAAACCAACTTTTAACGAGATGTAAACTTTGAAAGTTTTTTGCTAAAAATTAAGATAGTTAATATATATAGAGGAAAATTTTATTCAACAAAAAATTCAAAACTTAAAAACTAATAGTTATAGAGCAATGCGGTTTGTTCCATTGAATTCAACGGCTCATTTTGCATATAAAACCATCTTTTAACACGATGTAAACTTTTAAAGTTTTTTGCTAAAAATTAAGATAGGCAATATCTATAGTGGAAAATTTTATTCAACAAAAAAATTCATAACTCGAAAACTAAAAGTCGTAGGGCAATGCGGTTTGTTCCATTGAATTCAGCGGCTCATTTTCCGTATAAAACCATCTTTTAACAAAAAGTAAACTTTTAAAGTTTTTTGCTAAAAATTAAGATAGGCAATATCTATAGTGAAAAATTTTATTCAACAAAAAAATTCATAACTTAAAAACTAGAAGTCGTAGAGCAATGCGGTTTGTTCCATTGAATTCAGCGGCTCATTTTGCATATAAAGCAATTTTTTAACAAGATGTAAAATTTTAAAGTTTTTTGCTAAAAATTAAGATAAGCAATATCTAAAGTGGAAAATTGTATTCAACAAAAAAATTTATAACTTAAAAACTGAAAGTCGTAGAGCAATGCGGTTTGTTCCATTGAATTCAGCGGCTCATTTTGCATATAAGACCATTTTTTAACAAAATGTAAACTTTTAAAATTTTTTGCAAAAAATTAAGATATATAGGCAGTATCTATAGTGAAAAATTTTATTCAACAAAAAAATTCATAACTTAAAAACTAAAAGTCGTAGAGCAATGCGGTTTGTTCCATTGAATTCAGCGGCTCATTTTGCGTATAAAACCATCTTTTAACAAGATGTAAACTTTTAAAGTTTTTTGCTAAAAATTAAGATAGGCAATATCTATAGTGGAAAATTTTATTCAACAAAAAAATTCATAACTTAAAAACTAAAAGTCATAGAGCAATGCGGTTTGTTCCATTGAATTCAGCGGCTCATTTTGCGTATAAAACCATCTTTTAACAAAAAGTAAACTTTTAAAGTTTTTTGCTAAAAATTAAGATAAGCAATATCTATAGTGAAAAATTTTATTCAACAAAAAAATTCATAACTTAAAACTAAAAGTCGTGGAGCAATGCGGTTTGTTCCATTGAATTCAGCGGCTCATTTTGCGTATAAAACCATCTTTTAACAAAAAGTAAACTTTTAAAGTTTTTTGCTAAAAATTAAGATAGGCAATATCTATAGAGGAAAATTTTATTCGACAAAAAAATTCATGACTTAAAAACTAAAAGTCATAGAGCAATGCGGTTTGTTCCATTGAATTCAGCGGCTCATTTTGCATATAAGTACATTTTTTAACAAGATGTAAACTTTTATAATTTTTTGCAAAAAATTAAGATAAGCAATATCTAAAGTGGAAAATTTTATTCAACAAAAAAATTCATAACTCGAAAACTAAAAGTCGTAGGCCAATGCGGTTTGTTCTATTGAATTCAGCGGCTCATTTTCCGTATAAAACCATCTTTTAACAAAAAGTAAACTTTTAAAGTTTTTTGCTAAAAATTAAGATAGGCAATATCTATAGTGGAAAATTTTATTCAACAAAAAAATTCATAACTTAAAAACTAAAAGTCATAGAGCAATGCGGTTTGTTCCATTGAATTCAGCGGCTCATTTTGCGTATAAAACCATCTTTTAACAAAAAGTAAACTTTTAAAGTTTTTTGCTAAAAATTAAGATAGGCAATATCTATAGTGAAAAATTTTATTCAACAAAAAAATTCATAACTTAAAAACCAAAAGTCGTAGAGCAATGCGGTTTGTTCCATTGAATTCAGCGGCTCATTTTGCGTATAAAACCATCGTTTAACAAGATGTAAACTTTTAAAGTTTTTTGCTAAAAATTAAGATAGGCAATATCTATAGTGGAAAATTTTATTCAACAAAAAAATTCATAACTTAAAAACTAAAAGTCATAGAGCAATGCGGTTTGTTCCATTGAATTCAGCGGCTCATTTTCCGTATAAAACCATCTTTTAACAAAAAGTAAACTTTTAAAGTTTTTTGCTAAAAATTAAGATAGGCAATATCTATAGTGAAAAATTTTATTCAACAAAAAAATTCATAACTTAAAAACTAGAAGTCGTAGAGCAATGCGGTTTGTTCCATTAAATTCAGCGGCTCATTTTGCATATAAAGCAATTTTTTAACAAGATGTAAAATTTTAAAGTTTTTTGCTAAAAATTAAGATAAGCAATATCTAAAGTGGAAAATTGTATTCAACAAAAAAATTTATAACTTAAAAACTGAAAGTCGTAGAGCAATGCGGTTTGTTCCATTGAATTCAGCGGCTCATTTTGCATATAAGACCATTTTTTAACAAAATGTAAACTTTTAAAATTTTTTGCAAAAAATTAAGATATATAGGCAGTATCTATAGTGAAAAATTTTATTCAACAAAAAAATTCATAACTTAAAAACTAAAAGTCGTAGAGCAATGCGGTTTGTTCCATTGAATTCAGCGGCTCATTTTGCGTATAAAACCATCTTTTAACAAGATGTAAACTTTTAAAGTTTTTTGCTAAAAATTAAGATAGGCAATATCTATAGTGGAAAATTTTATTCAACAAAAAAATTCATAACTTAAAAACTAAAAGTCATAGAGCAATGCGGTTTGTTCCATTGAATTCAGCGGCTCATTTTGCGTATAAAACCATCTTTTAACAAAAAGTAAACTTTTAAAGTTTTTTGCTAAAAATTAAGATAGGCAATATCTATAGTGAAAAATTTTATTCAACAAAAAAATTCATAACTTAAAACTAAAAGTCGTGGAGCAATGCGGTTTGTTCCATTGAATTCAGCGGCTCATTTTGCGTATTAAGCCGTCTTTTAACAAGATGTAAACTTTTAAAGTTTTTTGCTAAAAATTAAGATAGGCAATATCTATAGAGGAAAATTTTATTCGACAAAAAAATTCATGACTTAAAAACTAAAAGTCATAGAGCAATGCGGTTTGTTCCATTGAATTCAGCGGCTCATTTTGCATATAAGTACATTTTTTAACAAGATGTAAACTTTTATAATTTTTTGCAAAAAATTAAGATAAGCAATATCTAAAGTGGAAAATTTTATTCAACAAAAAAATTCATAACTCGAAAACTAAAAGTCGTAGGGCAATGCGGTTTGTTCTATTGAATTCAGCGGCTCATTTTCCGTATAAAACCATCTTTTAACAAAAAGTAAACTTTTAAAGTTTTTTGCTAAAAATTAAGATAGGCAATATCTATAGTGGAAAATTTTATTCAACAAAAAAATTCATAACTTAAAAACTAAAAGTCATAGAGCAATGCGGTTTGTTCCATTGAATTCAGCGGCTCATTTTGCGTATAAAACCATCTTTTAACAAAAAGTAAACTTTTAAAGTTTTTTGCTAAAAATTAAGATAGGCAATATCTATAGTGAAAAATTTTATTCAACAAAAAAATTCATAACTTAAAAACCAAAAGTCGTAGAGCAATGCGGTTTGTTCCATTGAATTCAGCGGCTCGTTTTGCGTATTAAACCATCTTTTAACAAGATGTAAACTTTTAAAGTTTTTTGCTAAAAATTATGATAGGCAATATCTATAGTGGAAAATGTTATCCAACAAAAAAATTCATAACTCGAAAACTAAAAGTCGTAGGGCAATGCGGTTTGTTCCATTGAATTCAGCGGGTCATTTTCCATATAAAATCATCTTTTGACAAGAAATAAACTTTTAAAGTTTTTTGCAAAAAATTAAGATAGGCAATATCTATAGTGGAAAATTTTATTCAACAAAAAAATTCATAACTCGAAAACTAAAAGTCGTAGGGCAATGTGGTTTATTCCATTGAATTCAGCGGCTCATTTTCCGTATAAAACCATCTTTTAACAAAAAGTAAACTTTTAAAGTTTTTTGCTAAAAATGAAGATAGGCAATATCTATAGTGGAAAATTTTATTCAACAAAAAAATTCATAACTTAAAAACTAAAAGTCGTAGAGCAATGCGGTTTATTCCATTGAATTCAGCGGCTCATTTTGCGTATAAAACCATCTTTTAACAAGATGTAAACTTTTAAAGTTTTTTGCTAAAAATTAAGATAGGCAATATCTATAGTGGAAAATTTTATTCAACAAAAAAATTCATAACTTAAAAACTAAAAGTCATAGAGCAATGCGGTTTGTTCCATTGAATTCAGCGGCTCATTTTGCGTATAAAACCATCTTTTAACAAGATGTAAACTTTTATAATTTTTTGCAAAAAATTAAGTTAAGCAATATCTAAAGTGGAAAATTTTATTCAACAAAAAAATTCATAACTTAAAAACCAAAAGTCGTAGAGCAATGCGGTTTGTTCCATTGAATTCAGCGGCTCATTTTGCGTATAAAACCATCTTTTAACAAGATGTAAACTTTTAAAGTTTTTTGCTAAAAATTAAGATAGGCAATATCTATAGTGGAAAATTTTATTCAACAAAAAAATTCATAACTCGAAAACTAAAAGTCGTAGGGCAATGCGGTTTGTTCCATTGAATTCAGCGGCTCATTTTCCGTATAAAACCATCTTTTAACAAAAAGTAAACTTTTAAAGTTTTTTGCTAAAAATTAAGATAGGCAATATCTATAGTGAAAAATTTTATTCAACAAAAAAATTCATAACTTAAAAACTAGAAGTCGTAGAGCAATGCGGTTTGTTCCATTGAATTCAGCGGCTCATTTTGCATATAAAGCAATTTTTTAACAAGATGTAAAATTTTAAAGTTTTTTGCTAAAAATTAAGATAGGCAATATCTATAGTGAAAAATTTTATTCAACAAAAAAATTCATAACTCGAAAACTAAAAGTCGTAGGGCAATGTGGTTTATTCCATTGAATTCAGCGGCTCATTTTCCGTATAAAACCATCTTTTAACAAAAAGTAAACTTTTAAAGTTTTTTGCTAAAAATTAAGATAGGCAATATCTATAGTGAAAAATTTTATTCGACAAAAAAATTCATAACTTAAAAACTAAAAGTCATAGAGCAATGCGGTTTGTTCCATTGAATTCAGCGGCTCATTTTGCGTATAAAACCATCTTTTAACAAAAAGTAAACTTTTAAAGTTTTTTGCTAAAAATTAAGATAGGCAATATCTATAGTGAAAAATTTTATTCGACAAAAAAATTCATAACTTAAAAACTAAAAGTCATAGAGCAATGCGGTTTGTTCCATTGAATTCAGCGGCTCATTTTGCGTATAAAACCATCTTTTAACAAAAAGTAAACTTTTAAAGTTTTTTGCTAAAAATGAAGATAGGCAATATCTATAGTGGAAAATTTTATTCGACAAAAAAATTCATAACTTAAAAACTAAAAGTCATAGAGCAATGCGGTTTGTTCCATTGAATTCAGCGGCTTATTTTGCGTATAAAACCATCGTTTAACAAGATATAAACTTTTAAAGTTTTTTGCTAAAAATTAAGATAGGCAATATCTATAGTGGAAAATTTTATTCAACAAAAAAATTCATAACTTAAAAACTGAAAGTCATAGAGCAATGCGGTTTGTTCCATTGAATTCAGCGGCTCATTCTGCGTATAAAACCATCTTTTAACAAGATGTAAACTTTTAAAGTTTTTTGCAAAAAATTAAGATATATAGGCAGTATCTATAGTGGAAAATTTTATCCAACAAAAAAATTCATAACTCGAAAACTAAAAGTCGTAGGGCAATGCGGTTTGTTCCATTGAATTCAGCGGGTCATTTTCCATATAAAATCAATTTTTAACAAGAAATAAACTTTTAAAGTTTTTTGCAAAAAATTAAGATAGGCAATATCTATAGTGGAAAATTTTATTCAACAAAAAAATTCCTAACTTATAAACTAAAAGTCGTAGAGCAATGCGGTTTGTTCCATTGAATTCAGCGGCTCATTTTGCGTATTAAACCATCTTTTAACAAGATGTAAACTTTTAAAGTTTTTTGCTAAAAATTTAGAGAGGCAATATCTATAGTGGAAAATTTTATTCGACAAAAAAATTCATAACTTAAAAACTAAAAGTCGTAGAGCATTGCGGTTTGTGCCATTGAATTCAGCGGCTCATTTTGCGTACAAAACCATCTTTTAGCAAAATATAAACTTTTAAAGTTTTTTGCTAAAAATTAAGATACGCAATATCTATAGTGGAAAATTTTATTCAACAAAAAAAATCATAACTTAAAAACTAAAAGTCATAGAGCAATGCGGTTTGTTCCATTGAATTCAGCGGCTCATTCTGCGTATAAAACCACCTTTTAACAAGATGTAAACATTTAAAGTTTTTTGCAAAAAATTAAATAAGCAATATCTATAGTGGAAAATTTTATTCAACAAAAAAATTCATAACTCGAAAACTAAAAGTCGTAGGGCAATGCGGTCTGTTCCATTGAATTCAGCGGCTCATTTTCCGTATAAAACCAACTTTTAACGAGATGTAAACTTTGAAAGTTTTTTGCTAAAAATTAAGATATTTAATATATATAGAGGAAAATTTTATTCAACAAAAAATTCAAAACTTAAAAACTAATAGTTATAGAGCAATGCGGTTTGTTCCATTGAATTCAACGGCTCATTTTGCGTATAAAACCATCTTTTAACAAGATGTAAACTTTTAAAGTTTTTTGCTAAAAATTAAGATAAGCAATATCTAAAGTGGAAAATTGTATTCAACAAAAAAATTTATAACTTAAAAACTAAAAGCCGTAGAGAGATGCGGTTTGTTCCATTGAATTCGGCGGTTCATTTTGCGTATAAAACCACCTTTTAACAAGATGTAAAATTTTAAAGTTTTTTGCTAAAAATTAAGATAAGCAATATCTAAAGTGGAAAATTGTATTCAACCAAAAAATTTATAACTTAAAAACTGAAAGTCGTAGAGCAATGCGGTTTGTTCCATTGAATTCAGCGGCTCATTTTGCATATAAGACCATTTTTTAACAAGATGTAAACTTTTAAAATTTTTTGCAAAAAATTAAGATATATAGGCAGTATCTATAGTGGAAAATTTTATTCAACAAAAAAATTCATAACTTAAAAACTAAAAGTCGTAGAGCAATGCGGTTTGTTCCATTGAATTCAGCGGCTCATTTTGCGTATTAAACCATCTTTTAACAAAAAGTAAACTTTTAAAGTTTTTTGCTAAAAATTAAGATAGGCAATATCTATAGTGAAAAATTTTATTCAACAAAAAATTCATAACTTAAAAACTAAAAGTCGTAGAGCAATGCGGTTTGTTCCATTGAATTCAGCGGCTCATTTTGCGTATTAAACCATCTTTTAACAAGATGTAAACTTTTAAAGTTTTTTGCTAAAAATTAAGATAGGCAATATCTATAGTGGAAAATTTTATTCGACAAAAAAATTCATAACTTAAAAACTAAAAGTCGTAGAGCATTGCGGTTTGTTCCATTGAATTCAGCGGCTCATTTTGCGTATAAAACCATCTTTTAGCAAAATATAAACTTTTAAAGTTTTTTGCTAAAAATTAAGATAAGCAATATCTATAGTGAGAAATTTTATTCAACAAAAAAAATCATAACTTAAAAACTAAAAGTCGTAGAGCAATGCGGTTTGTTCCATTGAATTCAGCGGCTCATTTTCCGTATAAAACCATCTTTTAGCAAGATGTAAACTTTTAAAGTTTTTTGCTAAAAATTAAGATAAGCAATATCTAAAGTGGAAAATTGTATTCAACAAAAAAAATTATAACTTAAAAACTGAAAGTCGTAGAGCAATGCGGTTTGTTCGTTGAATTCAGCGGCTCATTTTGCATATAAGACCATTTTTTAACAAGATGTAAACTTTTAAAATTTTTTGCAAAAAATTAAGATATATAGGCAGTATCTATAGTGGAAAATTTTATTCAACAAAAAAATTCATAACTTAAAAACTAAAAGTCGTAGAGCAATGCGGTTTGTTCCATTGAATTCAGCGGCTCATTTTGCGTATAAAACCATCTTTTAACAAGATGTAAACTTTTAAAGTTTTTTGCTAAAAATTAAGATAGGCAATATCTATAGTGGAAAATTTTATTCAACAAAAAAATTCATAACTTAAAAACTAAAAGTCATAGAGCAATGCGGTTTGTTCCATTGAATTCAGCGGCTCATTTTGCGTATAAAACCATCTTTAACAAAAAGTAAACTTTTAAAGTTTTTTGCTAAAAATTAAGATAGGCAATATCTATAGTGAAAAATTTTATTCAACAAAAAAATTCATAACTTAAAAACTAAAAGCCGTAGAGCAATGCGGTTTGTTCCATTGAATTCAGCGGCTCATTTTGCATATAAGACCATTTTTTAACAAGATGTAAACTTTTATAATTTTTTGCAAAAAATTAAGATAACCAATATCTAAAGTGGAAAATTTTATTCAACAAAAAAATTCATAACTTATAAACTAAAAGTCGTAGAGCAATGCGGTTTGTTCCATTGAATTCACCGGCTCATTTTGCATATAAAACCATCTTTTGACAAGATGTAAACTTTTAAAGTTTTTTGCAAAAAATTAAGATAGACAATATCTATTGTGGAAAATTTTATTCAAAAAAAAATTCATAACTTAAAACTAAAAGTCGTTGAGCAATGCGGTTTGTTCCATTGAATTCAGCGGCTCATTTTGCGTATAAAACCGTCTTTTAAGAATATGTAAACTTTTAAAGTTTTTTGCAAAAAATTAAGATAGGCAATATCTATAGTGTAAAATTTTATTCAACAAAAAAATTCATAACTTATAAACTAAAGTCGTAGAGCAATGCGGTTTGTTCCATTAAATTCAGCGGCTCATTTTGCGTATAAAACCATCTTTTAACAAGATGTAAACATTTAAAGTTTTTTGCAAAAAATTAAGATAGGCAATATCTATAGTGGAAAATTTTATTCAACAAAAAAATTCATAACTCGAAAACTAAAAGTCGTAGGGCAATGCGGTCTGTTCCATTGAATTCAGCGGCTCATTTTCCGTATAAAACCAACTTTTAACGAGATGTAAACTTTGAAAGTTTTTTGCTAAAAATTAAGATATTTAATATATATAGAGGAAAATTTTATTCAACAAAAAATTCAAAACTTAAAAACTAATAGTTATAGAGCAATGCGGTTTGTTCCATTGAATTCAACGGCTCATTTTGCGTATAAAACCATCTTTTAACTAGATGTAAACTTTTAAAGTTTTTTGCTAAAAATTAAGATAGGCAATATCTATAGTGGAAAATTTTATTCAACAAAAAAATTCATAACTCGAAAACTAAAAGTCGTAGGGCAATGCGGTTTGTTCCATTGAATTCAGCGGCTCATTTTGCGTATAAAACCATCTTTTAACAAGATGTAAACTTTTAAAGTTTTTTGCTAAAAATTAGGATAAGCAATATCTATAGTGTAAAATTTTATTCAACAAAAAAATTCATAACTTAAAAACTAAAAGTCGTAGAGCAATGCGGTTTGTTCCATTGAATTCAGCGGCTCATTTTGCGTACTAAACCGTCTTTTAACAAGATGTAAACTTTTAAAGTTTTTTGCTAAAAATTAAGATAGGCAATATCTATAGTGAAAAATTTTATTCAACAAAAAAATTCATAACTTAAAAACCAAAAGTCGTAGAGCAATGCGGTTTGTTCCATTGAATTCAGCGGCTCATTTTGCGTATAAAACCATCGTTTAACAAGATGTAAACTTTTAAAGTTTTTTGCTAAAAATTATGATATGCAATATCTATAGTGGAAAATTTTATCCAACAAAAAAATTCATAACTCGAAAACTAAAAGTCGTAGGGCAATGCGGTTTGTTCCATTGAATTCAGCGGCTCATTTTGCATATAAAGCAATTTTTTAACAAGATGTAAAATTTTAAAGTTTTTTGCTAAAAATTAAGATAAGCAATATCTAAAGTGAAAAATTTTATTCAACAAAAAAATTCATAACTTATAAACTAAAAGTCGTAGAGCAATGCGGTTTGTTCCATTGAATTCACTGGCTCATTTTGCATATAAAACCATCTTTTGACAAGATGTAAACTTTTAAAGTTTTTTGCAAAAAATTAAGATAGACAATATCTATTGTGGAAAATTTTATTCAAAAAAAAATTCATAACTTAAAAACTAAAAGTCGTAGAGCAATGCGGTTTGTTCCATTGAATTCAGCGGCTCATTTTGCGTATAAAATCATCTTTTAACTAGATGTAAACTTTTAAAGTTTTTTGCTAAAAATTAAGATAAGCAATATCTAAAGTGGAAAATTGTATTCAACAAAAAAAATTATAACTTAAAAACTGAAAGTCGTAGAGCAATGCGGTTTGTTCCATTGAATTCAGCGGCTCATTTTGCATATAAGACCATTTTTTAACAAGATGTAAACTTTTAAATTTTTTTGCAAAAAATTAAGATATAAAGGCAGTATCTATAGTGGAAAATTTTATTCAACAAAAAAATTCATAACTTAAAAACTAAAAGTCGTAGAGCAATGCGGTTTGTTCCATTGAATTCAGCGGCTCATTTTGCGTACTAAACCGTCTTCTAACAAGATGTAAACTTTTAAAGTTTTTTGCTAAAAATTAAGATAGGCAATATCTATAGTGAAAAATTTTATTCGACAAAAAAATTCATAACTTAAAAACTAAAAGTCGTAGAGCAATGCGGTTTATTCCATTGAATTCAGCGGCTCATTTTGCGTATAAAACCATCTTTTAACAAGATGTAAACTTTTAAAGTTTTTTGCTAAAAATTAAGATAGGCAATATCTATAGTGGAAAATTTTATTCGACAAAAAAATTCATGACTTAAAAACTAAAAGTCATAGAAAAATGCGGTTTGTTTCATTGAATTCAGCGGCTCATTTTCCGTATAAAACCAACTTTTAACGAGATGTAAACTTTTAAAGTTTTTTGCTAAAAATTAAGATAGGCAATATCTATAGTGGAAAATTTTATTCAACAAAAAAATTCATAACTCGAAAACTAAAAGTCGTAGGGCAATGCGGTTTGTTCCATTGAATTCAGCGGCTCATTTTGCATATAAAGCAATTTTTTAACAAGATGTAAAATTTTAAAGTTTTTTGCTAAAAATTATGATATGCAATATCTATAGTGGAAAATTTTATCCAACAAAAAAATTCATAACTCGAAAACTAAAAGTCGTAGGGCAATGCGGTTTGTTCCATTGAATTCAGCGGGTCATTTTCCATATAAAATCATCTTTTGACAAGAAATAAACTTTTAAAGTTTTTTGCAAAAAATTAAGATAGGCAATATCTATAGTGGAAAATTTTATTCAACAAAAAAATTCATAACTCGAAAACTAAAAGTCGTAGGGCAATGCGGTTTGTTCCATTGAATTCAGCGGCTCATTTTGCATATAAAGCAATTTTTTAACAAGATGTAAAATTTTAAAGTTTTTTGCTAAAAATTATGATATGCAATATCTATAGTGGAAAATTTTATCCAACAAAAAAATTCATAACTCGAAAACTAAAAGTCGTAGGGCAATGCGGTTTGTTCCATTGAATTCAGCGGCTCATTTTGCATATAAAGCAATTTTTTAACAAGATGTAAAATTTTAAAGTTTTTTGCTAAAAATTAAGATAAGCAATATCTAAAGTGAAAAATTTTATTCAACAAAAAAATTCATAACTTATAAACTAAAAGTCGTAGAGCAATGCGGTTTGTTCCATTGAATTCACTGGCTCATTTTGCATATAAAACCATCTTTTGACAAGATGTAAACTTTTAAAGTTTTTTGCAAAAAATTAAGATAGACAATATCTATTGTGGAAAATTTTATTCAAAAAAAAATTCATAACTTAAAAACTAAAAGTCGTAGAGCAATGCGGTTTGTTCCATTGAATTCAGCGGCTCATTTTGCGTATAAAATCATCTTTTAACTAGATGTAAACTTTTAAAGTTTTTTGCTAAAAATTAAGATATAAAGGCAGTATCTATAGTGGAAAATTTTATTCAACAAAAAAATTCATAACTTAAAAACTAAAAGTCGTAGAGCAATGCGGTTTGTTCCATTGAATTCAGCGGCTCATTTTGCGTACTAAACCGTCTTCTAACAAGATGTAAACTTTTAAAGTTTTTTGCTAAAAATTAAGATAGGCAATATCTATAGTGAAAAATTTTATTCGACAAAAAAATTCATAACTTAAAAACTAAAAGTCGTAGAGCAATGCGGTTTATTCCATTGAATTCAGCGGCTCATTTTGCGTATAAAACCATCTTTTAACAAGATGTAAACTTTTAAAGTTTTTTGCTAAAAATTAAGATAGGCAATATCTATAGTGGAAAATTTTATTCGACAAAAAAATTCATGACTTAAAAACTAAAAGTCATAGAAAAATGCGGTTTGTTTCATTGAATTCAGCGGCTCATTTTCCGTATAAAACCAACTTTTAACGAGATGTAAACTTTTAAAGTTTTTTGCTAAAAATTAAGATAGGCAATATCTATAGTGGAAAATTTTATTCAACAAAAAAATTCATAACTCGAAAACTAAAAGTCGTAGGGCAATGCGGTTTGTTCCATTGAATTCAGCGGGTCATTTTCCATATAAAGTCATCTTTTGACAAGAAATAAACTTTTAAAGTTTTTTGCAAAAAATTAAGATAGGCAATATCTATAGTGGAAAATTTTATTCAACAAAAAAATTCATAACTTAAAAACCAAAAGTCGTAGAGCAATGCGGTTTGTTCCATTGAATTCAACGGCTCATTTTGCGTATAAAACCATCGTTTAACAAGATGTAAACTTTTAAAGTTTTTTGCTAAAAATTATGATATGCAATATCTATAGTGGAAAATTTTATCCAACAAAAAAATTCATAACTCGAAAACTAAAAGTCGTAGGGCAATGCGGTTTGTTCCATTGAATTCAGCGGGTCATTTTCCATATAAAGTCATCTTTTGACAAGAAATAAACTTTTAAAGTTTTTTGCAAAAAATTAAGATAGGCAATATCTATAGTGGAAAATTTTATTCAACAAAAAAATTCATAACTTAAAAACCAAAAGTCGTAGAGCAATGCGGTTTGTTCCATTGAATTCAACGGCTCATTTTGCGTATAAAACCATCATTTAACAAGATGTAAACTTTTAAAGTTTTTTGCTAAAAATTATGATATGCAATATCTATAGTGGAAAATTTTATCCAACAAAAAAATTCATAACTCGAAAACTAAAAGTCGTAGGGCAATGCGGTTTGTTCCATTGAATTCAGCGGGTCATTTTCCATATAAAGTCATCTTTTGACAAGAAATAAACTTTTAAAGTTTTTTGCAAAAAATTAAGATAGGCAATATCTATAGTGGAAAATTTTATTCAACAAAAAAATTCATAACTCGAAAACTAAAAGTCGTAGGGCAATGTGGTTTATTCCATTGAATTCAGCGGCTCATTTTCCGTATAAAACCATCTTTTAACAAAAAGTAAACTTTTAAAGTTTTTTGCTAAAAATTATGATAAGCAATATCTATAGTGAAAAATTTTATTCAACAAAAAAATTCATAACTTAAAAACCAAAAGTCGTAGAGCAATGCGGTTTGTTCCATTGAATTCAGCGGCTCATTTTGCGTATAAAACCATCGTTTAACAAGATGTAAACTTTTAAAGTTTTTTGCTAAAAATTAAGATAGGCAATATCTATAGTGAAAAATTTTATTCGACAAAAAAATTCATAACTTAAAAACTAAAAGTCATAGAGCAATGCGGTTTGTTCCATTGAATTCAGCATCTCATTTTGCGTATAAAACCATCGTTTAACAAGATGTAAACTTTTAAATTTTTTTGCTAAAAATTAAGATAGGCAATATCTATAGTGAAAAATTTTATTCAACAAAAAAATTCATAACTTAAAAACCAAAAGTCGTAGAGCAATGCGGTTTGTTCCATTGAATTCAGCGGCTCATTTTGCGTACTAAACCGTCTTTTAACAAGATGTAAACTTTTAAAGTTTTTTGCTAAAAATTAAGATAGGCAATATCTATAGTGAAAAATTTTATTCGACAAAAAAATTCATAACTTAAAAACTAAAAGTCGTAGAGCAATGCGGTTTATTCCATTGAATTCAGCGGCTCATTTTGCGTATAAAACCATCTTTTAACAAGATGTAAACTTTTAAAGTTTTTTGCTAAAAATTAAGATAGGCAATATCTATAGTGGAAAATTTTATTCGACAAAAAAATTCATGACTTAAAAACTAAAAGTCATAGAGCAATGCGGTTTGTTCCATTGAATTCAGCGGCTCATTTTCCGTATAAAACCAACTTTTAACGAGATGTAAACTTTTAAAGTTTTTTGCTAAAAATTAAGATAGGCAATATCTATAGTGGAAAATTTTATTCAACAAAAAAATTCATAACTCGAAAACTAAAAGTCGTAGAGCAATGCGGTTTGTTCCATTGAATTCAGCGGCTCATTTTGCGTATTAAACCATCTTTTAACAAAAAGTAAACTTTTAAAGTTTTTTGCTAAAAATTAAGATAGGCAATATCTATAGTGAAAAATTTTATTCAACAAAAAAATTCATAACTTAAAAACTAAAAGTCGTAGAGCAATGCGGTTTGTTCCATTGAATTCAGCGGCTCATTTTGCGTATAAAACCATCGTTTAACAAGATGTAAACTTTTAAAGTTTTTTGGCTAAAAATTAAGATAGGCAATATCTATAGTGAGAAATTTTATTCAACAAAAAAAATCATAACTTAAAAACTAAAAGTCGTAGAGCAATGCGGTTTGTTCCATTGAATTCAGCGGCTCATTTTGCGTACTAAACCGTCTTTTAACAAGATGTAAACTTTTAAAGTTTTTTGCTAAAAATTAAGATAGGCAATATCTATAGTGAAAAATTTTATTCGACAAAAAAATTCATAACTTAAAAACTAAAAGTCGTAGAGCAATGCGGTTTATTCCATTGAATTTAGCGGCTCATTTTGCGTATAAAACCATCTTTTAACAAGATGTAAACTTTTAAAGTTTTTTGCTAAAAATTAAGATAGGCAATATCTATAGTGGAAAATTTTATTCGACAAAAAAATTCATGACTTAAAAACTAAAAGTCATAGAGCAATGCGGTTTGTTCCATTGAATTCAGCGGCTCATTTTCCGTATAAAACCAACTTTTAACGAGATGTAAACTTTTAAAGTTTTTTGCTAAAAATTAAGATAGGCAATATCTATAGTGGAAAATTTTATTCAACAAAAAAATTCATAACTCGAAAACTAAAAGTCGTAGAGCAATGCGGTTTGTTCCATTGAATTCAGCGGCTCATTTTGCGTATTAAACCATCTTTTAACAAAAAGTAAACTTTTAAAGTTTTTTGCTAAAAATTAAGATAGGCAATATCTATAGTGAAAAATTTTATTCAACAAAAAAATTCATAACTTAAAAACTAAAAGTCGTAGAGCAATACGGTTTGTTCCATTGAATTCAGCGGGTCATTTTCCATATAAAATCATCTTTTAACAAGAAATAAACTTTTAAAGTTTTTTGCAAAAAATTAAGATAAGCAATATCTATAGTAGAAAATTTTATTCAACAAAAAAATTCATAACTTATAAACTAAAAGTCGTAGAGCAATGCGGTTTGTTCCATTGAATTCAGCGGCTCATTTTGCGTATTAAGCCATCTTTTAACAAGATGTAAACTTTTAAAGTTTCTTGCTAAAAATTAAGATATGCAATATCTACAGTGGAAAATTTTATTCGACAAAAAAATTCATAACTTAAAAACTAAAAGTCGTAGAGCATTGCGGTTTGTTCCATTGAACTCAGCGGCTCATTTTGCGTATAAAACCGTCTTTTAACAAGATGTAAACTTTTAAAGTTTTTTGCTAAAAATTAAGATAGGCAATATCTATAGTGGAAAATTTTATTCGACAAAAAAATTCATAACTTAAAAACTAAAAGTCGTAGAGCATTGCGGTTTGTTCCATTGAATTCAGCGGCTCATTTTGCGTATAAAACCATCTTTTAACAAAATATAAACTTTTAAAGTTTTTTGCTAAAAATTAAGATAAGCAATATCTATAGTGGAAAATTTTATTCAACAAAAAAATTCATAACTTAAAAACTAAAAGTCATAGAGCAATGCGGTTTGTTCCATTGAATTCAGCGGCTCATTTTGCGTATTAAACCATCTTTTGACAAGAAATAAACTTTTAAAGTTTTTTGCAAAAAATTAAGATAAGCAATATCTATAGTGGAAAATTTTATTCAACAAAAAAATTCATAACTCGAAAACTAAAAGTCGTAGGGCAATGTGGTTTATTCCATTGAATTCAGCGGCTCATTTTCCGTATAAAACCATCTTTTAACAAAAAGTAAACTTTTAAAGTTTTTTGCTAAAAATTAAGATAGGCAATATCTATAGTGAAAAATTTTATTCAACAAAAAAATTCATAACTTAAAAACTAAAAGTCGTAGAGCAATGCGGTTTGTTCCATTGAATTCAGCGGCTCATTTTGCGTATTAAACCATCTTTTAACAAAAAGTAAACTTTTAAAGTTTTTTGCTAAAAATTATGATATGCAATATCTATAGTGGAAAATTTTATCCAACAAAAAAATTCATAACTCGAAAACTAAAAGTCGTAGGGCAATGCGGTTTGTTCCATTGAATTCAGCGGCTCATTTTGCATATAAAGCAATTTTTTAACAAGATGTAAAATTTTAAAGTTTTTTGCTAAAAATTAAGATAAGCAATATCTAAAGTGAAAAATTTTATTCAACAAAAAAATTCATAACTTATAAACTAAAAGTCGTAGAGCAATGCGGTTTGTTCCATTGAATTCACTGGCTCATTTTGCATATAAAACCATCTTTTGACAAGATGTAAACTTTTAAAGTTTTTTGCAAAAAATTAAGATAGACAATATCTATTGTGGAAAATTTTATTCAAAAAAAAATTCATAACTTAAAAACTAAAAGTCGTAGAGCAATGCGGTTTGTTCCATTGAATTCAGCGGCTCATTTTGCGTATAAAATCATCTTTTAACTAGATGTAAACTTTTAAAGTTTTTTGCTAAAAATTAAGATATAAAGGCAGTATCTATAGTGGAAAATTTTATTCAACAAAAAAATTCATAACTTAAAAACTAAAAGTCGTAGAGCAATGCGGTTTGTTCCATTGAATTCAGCGGCTCATTTTGCGTACTAAACCGTCTTCTAACAAGATGTAAACTTTTAAAGTTTTTTGCTAAAAATTAAGATAGGCAATATCTATAGTGAAAAATTTTATTCGACAAAAAAATTCATAACTTAAAAACTAAAAGTCGTAGAGCAATGCGGTTTATTCCATTGAATTCAGCGGCTCATTTTGCGTATAAAACCATCTTTTAACAAGATGTAAACTTTTAAAGTTTTTTGCTAAAAATTAAGATAGGCAATATCTATAGTGGAAAATTTTATTCGACAAAAAAATTCATGACTTAAAAACTAAAAGTCATAGAAAAATGCGGTTTGTTTCATTGAATTCAGCGGCTCATTTTCCGTATAAAACCAACTTTTAACGAGATGTAAACTTTTAAAGTTTTTTGCTAAAAATTAAGATAGGCAATATCTATAGTGGAAAATTTTATTCAACAAAAAAATTCATAACTCGAAAACTAAAAGTCGTAGGGCAATGCGGTTTGTTCCATTGAATTCAGCGGGTCATTTTCCATATAAAGTCATCTTTTGACAAGAAATAAACTTTTAAAGTTTTTTGCAAAAAATTAAGATAGGCAATATCTATAGTGGAAAATTTTATTCAACAAAAAAATTCATAACTTAAAAACCAAAAGTCGTAGAGCAATGCGGTTTGTTCCATTGAATTCAACGGCTCATTTTGCGTATAAAACCATCGTTTAACAAGATGTAAACTTTTAAAGTTTTTTGCTAAAAATTATGATATGCAATATCTATAGTGGAAAATTTTATCCAACAAAAAAATTCATAACTCGAAAACTAAAAGTCGTAGGGCAATGCGGTTTGTTCCATTGAATTCAGCGGGTCATTTTCCATATAAAGTCATCTTTTGACAAGAAATAAACTTTTAAAGTTTTTTGCAAAAAATTAAGATAGGCAATATCTATAGTGGAAAATTTTATTCAACAAAAAAATTCATAACTTAAAAACCAAAAGTCGTAGAGCAATGCGGTTTGTTCCATTGAATTCAACGGCTCATTTTGCGTATAAAACCATCATTTAACAAGATGTAAACTTTTAAAGTTTTTTGCTAAAAATTATGATATGCAATATCTATAGTGGAAAATTTTATCCAACAAAAAAATTCATAACTCGAAAACTAAAAGTCGTAGGGCAATGCGGTTTGTTCCATTGAATTCAGCGGGTCATTTTCCATATAAAGTCATCTTTTGACAAGAAATAAACTTTTAAAGTTTTTTGCAAAAAATTAAGATAGGCAATATCTATAGTGGAAAATTTTATTCAACAAAAAAATTCATAACTCGAAAACTAAAAGTCGTAGGGCAATGTGGTTTATTCCATTGAATTCAGCGGCTCATTTTCCGTATAAAACCATCTTTTAACAAAAAGTAAACTTTTAAAGTTTTTTGCTAAAAATTATGATAAGCAATATCTATAGTGAAAAATTTTATTCAACAAAAAAATTCATAACTTAAAAACCAAAAGTCGTAGAGCAATGCGGTTTGTTCCATTGAATTCAGCGGCTCATTTTGCGTATAAAACCATCGTTTAACAAGATGTAAACTTTTAAAGTTTTTTGCTAAAAATTAAGATAGGCAATATCTATAGTGAAAAATTTTATTCGACAAAAAAATTCATAACTTAAAAACTAAAAGTCATAGAGCAATGCGGTTTGTTCCATTGAATTCAGCATCTCATTTTGCGTATAAAACCATCGTTTAACAAGATGTAAACTTTTAAATTTTTTTGCTAAAAATTAAGATAGGCAATATCTATAGTGAAAAATTTTATTCAACAAAAAAATTCATAACTTAAAAACCAAAAGTCGTAGAGCAATGCGGTTTGTTCCATTGAATTCAGCGGCTCATTTTGCGTACTAAACCGTCTTTTAACAAGATGTAAACTTTTAAAGTTTTTTGCTAAAAATTAAGATAGGCAATATCTATAGTGAAAAATTTTATTCGACAAAAAAATTCATAACTTAAAAACTAAAAGTCGTAGAGCAATGCGGTTTATTCCATTGAATTCAGCGGCTCATTTTGCGTATAAAACCATCTTTTAACAAGATGTAAACTTTTAAAGTTTTTTGCTAAAAATTAAGATAGGCAATATCTATAGTGGAAAATTTTATTCGACAAAAAAATTCATGACTTAAAAACTAAAAGTCATAGAGCAATGCGGTTTGTTCCATTGAATTCAGCGGCTCATTTTCCGTATAAAACCAACTTTTAACGAGATGTAAACTTTTAAAGTTTTTTGCTAAAAATTAAGATAGGCAATATCTATAGTGGAAAATTTTATTCAACAAAAAAATTCATAACTCGAAAACTAAAAGTCGTAGAGCAATGCGGTTTGTTCCATTGAATTCAGCGGCTCATTTTGCGTATTAAACCATCTTTTAACAAAAAGTAAACTTTTAAAGTTTTTTGCTAAAAATTAAGATAGGCAATATCTATAGTGAAAAATTTTATTCAACAAAAAAATTCATAACTTAAAAACTAAAAGTCGTAGAGCAATGCGGTTTGTTCCATTGAATTCAGCGGCTCATTTTGCGTATAAAACCATCGTTTAACAAGATGTAAACTTTTAAAGTTTTTTGGCTAAAAATTAAGATAGGCAATATCTATAGTGAGAAATTTTATTCAACAAAAAAAATCATAACTTAAAAACTAAAAGTCGTAGAGCAATGCGGTTTGTTCCATTGAATTCAGCGGCTCATTTTGCGTACTAAACCGTCTTTTAACAAGATGTAAACTTTTAAAGTTTTTTGCTAAAAATTAAGATAGGCAATATCTATAGTGAAAAATTTTATTCGACAAAAAAATTCATAACTTAAAAACTAAAAGTCGTAGAGCAATGCGGTTTATTCCATTGAATTTAGCGGCTCATTTTGCGTATAAAACCATCTTTTAACAAGATGTAAACTTTTAAAGTTTTTTGCTAAAAATTAAGATAGGCAATATCTATAGTGGAAAATTTTATTCGACAAAAAAATTCATGACTTAAAAACTAAAAGTCATAGAGCAATGCGGTTTGTTCCATTGAATTCAGCGGCTCATTTTCCGTATAAAACCAACTTTTAACGAGATGTAAACTTTTAAAGTTTTTTGCTAAAAATTAAGATAGGCAATATCTATAGTGGAAAATTTTATTCAACAAAAAAATTCATAACTCGAAAACTAAAAGTCGTAGAGCAATGCGGTTTGTTCCATTGAATTCAGCGGCTCATTTTGCGTATTAAACCATCTTTTAACAAAAAGTAAACTTTTAAAGTTTTTTGCTAAAAATTAAGATAGGCAATATCTATAGTGAAAAATTTTATTCAACAAAAAAATTCATAACTTAAAAACTAAAAGTCGTAGAGCAATACGGTTTGTTCCATTGAATTCAGCGGGTCATTTTCCATATAAAATCATCTTTTAACAAGAAATAAACTTTTAAAGTTTTTTGCAAAAAATTAAGATAAGCAATATCTATAGTAGAAAATTTTATTCAACAAAAAAATTCATAACTTATAAACTAAAAGTCGTAGAGCAATGCGGTTTGTTCCATTGAATTCAGCGGCTCATTTTGCGTATTAAGCCATCTTTTAACAAGATGTAAACTTTTAAAGTTTCTTGCTAAAAATTAAGATATGCAATATCTACAGTGGAAAATTTTATTCGACAAAAAAATTCATAACTTAAAAACTAAAAGTCGTAGAGCATTGCGGTTTGTTCCATTGAATTCAGCGGCTCATTTTGCGTATAAAACCATCTTTTAACAAAATATAAACTTTTAAAGTTTTTTGCTAAAAATTAAGATAAGCAATATCTATAGTGGAAAATTTTATTCAACAAAAAAATTCATAACTTAAAAACTAAAAGTCATAGAGCAATGCGGTTTGTTCCATTGAATTCAGCGGCTCATTTTGCGTATTAAACCATCTTTTGACAAGAAATAAACTTTTAAAGTTTTTTGCAAAAAATTAAGATAAGCAATATCTATAGTGGAAAATTTTATTCAACAAAAAAATTCATAACTCGAAAACTAAAAGTCGTAGGGCAATGTGGTTTATTCCATTGAATTCAGCGGCTCATTTTCCGTATAAAACCATCTTTTAACAAAAAGTAAACTTTTAAAGTTTTTTGCTAAAAATTAAGATAGGCAATATCTATAGTGAAAAATTTTATTCAACAAAAAAATTCATAACTTAAAAACTAAAAGTCGTAGAGCAATGCGGTTTGTTCCATTGAATTCAGCGGCTCATTTTGCGTATTAAACCATCTTTTAACAAAAAGTAAACTTTTAAAGTTTTTTGCTAAAAATTAAGATATGCAATATCTATAGTGAAAAATTTTATTCAACAAAAAAATTCATAACTTAAAAACTAAAAGTCGTAGAGCAATGCGGTTTGTTCCATTGAATTCAGCGGCTCATTTTGCGTATAAAACCATCTTTTAGCAAAATATAAACTTTTAAAGTTTTTTGCTAAAAATTAAGATAGGCAATATCTATAGTGGAAAATTTTATTCAACAAAAAAATTCATAACTTATAAATTAAAAGTCGTAGAGCAATGCGGTTTGTTCCATTGAATTCAGCGGCTCATTTTGCGTATTAAACCATCTTTTAACAAGATGTAAACTTTTAAAGTTTTTTGCTAAAAATTAAGATAGGCAATATCTATAGTGGAAAATTTTATTCGACAAAAAAATTCATAACTTAAAAACTAAAAGTCGTAGAGCATTGCGGTTTGTTCCATTGAATTCAGCGGCTCATTTTGCGTATAAAGCCATCTTTTAACAAAATATAAACTTTTAAAGTTTTTTGCTAAAAATTAAGATAAGCAATATCTATAGTGGCAAATTTTATTCAACAAAAAAATTCATAACTTAAAAACTAAAAGTCATAGAGCAATGCGGTTTGTTTCATTGAATTCAGCGGCTCATTTTGCGTATTAAACCATCTTTTGACAAGAAATAAACTTTTAAAGTTTTTTGCAAAAAATTAAGATAAGCAATATCTATAGTGGAAAATTTTATTCAACAAAAAAATTCATAACTCGAAAACTAAAAGTCGTAGGGCAATGTGGTTTATTCCATTGAATTCAGCGGCTCATTTTCCGTATAAAACCATCTTTTAACAAAAAGTAAACTTTTAAAGTTTTTTGCTAAAAATTAAGATAGGCAATATCTATAGTGAAAAATTTTATTCAACAAAAAAATTCATAACTTAAAAACCAAAAGTCGTAGAGCAATGCGGTTTGTTCCATTGAATTCAACGGCTCATTTTGCGTATAAAACCATCGTTTAACAAGATGTAAACTTTTAAAGTTTTTTGCTAAAAATTATGATATGCAATATCTATAGTGGAAAATTTTATCCAACAAAAAAATTCATAACTCGAAAACTAAAAGTCGTAGGGCAATGCGGTTTGTTCCATTGAATTCAGCGGGTCATTTTCCATATAAAATCATCTTTTGACAAGAAATAAACTTTTAAAGTTTTTTGCAAAAAATTAAGATAGGCAATATCTATAGTGGAAAATTTTATTCAACAAAAAAATTCATAACTCGAAAACTAAAAGTCGTAGGGTAATGTGGTTTATTCCATTGAATTCAGCGGCTCATTTTCCGTATAAAACCATCTTTTAACAAAAAGTAAACTTTTAAAGTTTTTTGCTAAAAATTATGATAAGCAATATCTATAGTGAAAAATTTTATTCAACAAAAAAATTCATAACTTAAAAACTAAAAGTCGTAGAGCAATGCGGTTTGTTCCATTGAATTCAGCGGCTCATTTTGCGTATTAAACCATCTTTTAACAAAAAGTAAACTTTTAAAGTTTTTTGCTAAAAATTAAGATAGGCAATATCTATAGTGAAAAATTTTATTCAACAAAAAAATTCATAACTTAAAAACTAAAAGTCGTAGAGCAATGCGGTTTGTTCCATTGAATTCAGCGGCTCATTTTGCGTATAAAACCATCGTTTAACAAGATGTAAACTTTTAAAGTTTTTTGGCTAAAAATTAAGATAGGCAATATCTATAGTGAGAAATTTTATTCAACAAAAAAATTCATAACTTAAAAACTAAAAGTCGTAGAGCAATGCGGTTTGTTCCATTGAATTCAGCGGCTCATTTTGCGTATTAAACCATCTTTTAACAAAAAGTAAACTTTTAAAGTTTTTTGCTAAAAATTAAGATAGGCAATATCTATAGTGAAAAATTTTATTCAACAAAAAAATTCATAACTTAAAAACTAAAAGTCGTAGAGCAATGCGGTTTGTTCCATTGAATTCAGCGGCTCATTTTGCGTATAAAACCATCTTTTAGCAAAATATAAACTTTTAAAGTTTTTTGCTAAAAATTAAGATAGGCAATATCTATAGTGGAAAATTTTATTCAACAAAAAAATTCATAACTTATAAATTAAAAGTCGTAGAGCAATGCGGTTTGTTCCATTGAATTCAGCGGCTCATTTTGCGTATTAAACCATCTTTTAACAAAAAGTAAACTTTTAAAGTTTTTTGCTAAAAATTAAGATAGGCAATATCTATAGTGAAAAATTTTATTCAACAAAAAAATTCATAACTCGAAAACTAAAAGTCGTAGGGCAATGTGGTTTATTCCATTGAATTCAGCGGCTCATTTTCCGTATAAAACCATCTTTTAACAAAAAGTAAACTTTTAAAGTTTTTTGCTAAAAATTAAGATAGGCAATATCTATAGTGAAAAATTTTATTCAACAAAAAAATTCATAACTTAAAAACCAAAAGTCGTAGAGCAATGCGGTTTGTTCCATTGAATTCAACGGCTCATTTTGCGTATAAAACCATCGTTTAACAAGATGTAAACTTTTAAAGTTTTTTGCTAAAAATTATGATATGCAATATCTATAGTGGAAAATTTTATCCAACAAAAAAATTCATAACTCGAAAACTAAAAGTCGTAGGGCAATGCGGTTTGTTCCATTGAATTCAGCGGGTCATTTTCCATATAAAATCATCTTTTGACAAGAAATAAACTTTTAAAGTTTTTTGCAAAAAATTAAGATAGGCAATATCTATAGTGGAAAATTTTATTCAACAAAAAAATTCATAACTCGAAAACTAAAAGTCGTAGGGCAATGTGGTTTATTCCATTGAATTCAGCGGCTCATTTTCCGTATAAAACCATCTTTTAACAAAAAGTAAACTTTTAAAGTTTTTTGCTAAAAATTATGATAAGCAATATCTATAGTGAAAAATTTTATTCAACAAAAAAATTCATAACTTAAAAACTAAAAGTCGTAGAGCAATGCGGTTTGTTCCATTGAATTCAGCGGCTCATTTTGCGTATTAAACCATCTTTTAACAAAAAGTAAACTTTTAAAGTTTTTTGCTAAAAATTAAGATAGGCAATATCTATAGTGAAAAATTTTATTCAACAAAAAAATTCATAACTTAAAAACTAAAAGTCGTAGAGCAATGCGGTTTGTTCCATTGAATTCAGCGGCTCATTTTGCGTATAAAACCATCGTTTAACAAGATGTAAACTTTTAAAGTTTTTTGGCTAAAAATTAAGATAGGCAATATCTATAGTGAGAAATTTTATTCAACAAAAAAATTCATAACTTAAAAACTAAAAGTCGTAGAGCAATGCGGTTTGTTCCATTGAATTCAGCGGCTCATTTTGCGTATTAAACCATCTTTTAACAAAAAGTAAACTTTTAAAGTTTTTTGCTAAAAATTAAGATAGGCAATATCTATAGTGAAAAATTTTATTCAACAAAAAAATTCATAACTTAAAAACTAAAAGTCATAGAGCAATGCGGTTTGTTCCATTGAATTCAGCGGCTCATTTTGCGTATAAAACCATCTTTTAGCAAAATATAAACTTTTAAAGTTTTTTGCTAAAAATTAAGATAGGCAATATCTATAGTGGAAAATTTTATTCAACAAAAAAATTCATAACTTATAAATTAAAAGTCGTAGAGCAATGCGGTTTGTTCCATTGAATTCAGCGGCTCATTTTGCGTATTAAACCATCTTTTAACAAGATGTAAACTTTTAAAGTTTTTTGCTAAAAATTAAGATAGGCAATATCTATAGTGGAAAATTTTATTCGACAAAAAAATTCATAACTTAAAAACTAAAAGTCGTAGAGCATTGCGGTTTGTTCCATTGAATTCAGCGGCTCATTTTGCGTATAAAACCATCTTTTAACAAAATATAAACTTTTAAAGTTTTTTGCTAAAAATTAAGATAAGCAATATCTATAGTGGAAAATTTTATTCAACAAAAAAATTCATAACTTAAAAACTAAAAGTCATAGAGCAATGCGGTTTGTTCCATTGAATTCAGCGGCTCATTTTGCGTATTAAACCATCTTTTGACAAGAAATAAACTTTTAAAGTTTTTTGCAAAAAATTAAGATAAGCAATATCTATAGTGGAAAATTTTATTCAACAAAAAAATTCATAACTCGAAAACTAAAAGTCGTAGGGCAATGTGGTTTATTCCATTGAATTCAGCGGCTCATTTTCCGTATAAAACCATCTTTTAACAAAAAGTAAACTTTTAAAGTTTTTTGCTAAAAATTAAGATAGGCAATATCTATAGTGAGAAATTTTATTCAACAAAAAAATTCATAACTTAAAAACTAAAAGTCGTAGAGCAATGCGGTTTGTTCCATTGAATTCAGCGGCTCATTTTGCGTATTAAACCATCTTTTAACAAAAAGTAAACTTTTAAAGTTTTTTGCTAAAAATTAAGATAGGCAATGTCTATAGTGAAAAATTTTATTCAACAAAAAAATTCATAACTTAAAAACTAAAAGTCGTAGAGCAATGCGGTTTGTTCCATTGAATTCAGCGGCTCATTTTGCGTACTAAACCGTCTTTTAACAAGATGTAAACTTTTAAAGTTTTTTGCTAAAAATTAAGATAGGCAATATCTATAGTGAAAAATTTTATTCAACAAAAAAATTCATAACTTAAAAACCAAAAGTCGTAGAGCAATGCGGTTTGTTCCATTGAATTCAGCGGCTCATTTTGCGTATAAAACCATCGTTTAACAAGATGTAAACTTTTAAAGTTTTTTGCTAAAAATTATGATATGCAATATCTATAGTGGAAAATTTTATCCAATAAAAAAATTCATAACTCGAAAACTAAAAGTCGTAGGGCAATGCGGTTTGTTCCATTGAATTCAGCGGCTCATTTTCCATATAAAATCATCTTTTGACAAGAAATAAACTTTTAAAGTTTTTTGCAAAAAATTAAGATAAGCAATATCTATAGTGGAAAATTTTATTCAACAAAAAAATTCATAACTCGAAAACTAAAAGTCGTAGGGCAATGTGGTTTATTCCATTGAATTCAGCGGCTCATTTTCCGTATAAAACCATCTTTTAACAAAAAGTAAACTTTTAAAGTTTTTTGCTAAAAATTATGATAAGCAATATCTATAGTGAAAAATTTTATTCAACAAAAAAATTCATAACTTAAAAACCAAAAGTCGTAGAGCAATGCGGTTTGTTTCATTGAATTCAGCGGCTCATTTTGCGTATAAAACCATCGTTTAACAAGATGTAAACTTTTAAAGTTTTTTGCTAAAAATTAAGATAGGCAATATCTATAGTGAAAAATTTTATTCGACAAAAAAATTCATAACTTAAAAACTAAAAGTCATAGAGCAATGCGGTTTGTTCCATTGAATTCAGCATCTCATTTTGCGTATAAAACCATCGTTTAACAAGATGTAAACTTTTAAATTTTTTTGCTAAAAATTAAGATAGGCAATATCTATAGTGAAAAATTTTATTCAACAAAAAAATTCATAACTTAAAAACCAAAAGTCGTAGAGCAATGCGGTTTGTTCCATTGAATTCAGCGGCTCATTTTGCGTACTAAACCGTCTTTTAACAAGATGTAAACTTTTAAAGTTTTTTGCTAAAAATTAAGATAGGCAATATCTATAGTGAAAAATTTTATTCGACAAAAAAATTCATAACTTAAAAACTAAAAGTCGTAGAGCAATGCGGTTTATTCCATTGAATTCAGCGGCTCATTTTGCGTATAAAACCATCTTTTAACAAGATGTAAACTTTTAAAGTTTTTTGCTAAAAATTAAGATAGGCAATATCTATAGTGGAAAATTTTATTCGACAAAAAAATTCATGACTTAAAAACTAAAAGTCGTAGAGCAATGCGGTTTGTTCCATTGAATTCAGCGGCTCATTTTGCGTATTAAACCATCTTTTAACAAAAAGTAAACTTTTAAAGTTTTTTGCTAAAAATTAAGATAGGCAATATCTATAGTGAAAAATTTTATTCAACAAAAAAATTCATAACTTAAAAACTAAAAGTCGTAGAGCAATGCGGTTTGTTCCATTGAATTCAGCGGCTCATTTTGCGTATAAAACCATCGTTTAACAAGATGTAAACTTTTAAAGTTTTTTGGCTAAAAATTAAGATAGGCAATATCTATAGTGAGAAATTTTATTCAACAAAAAAAATCATAACTTAAAAACTAAAAGTCGTAGAGCAATGCGGTTTGTTCCATTGAATTCAGCGGCTCATTTTGCGTATAAAACCATCGTTTAACAAGATGTAAACTTTTAAAGTTTTTTGGCTAAAAATTAAGATAGGCAATATCTATAGTGAAAAATTTTATTCAACAAAAAAATTCATAACTTAAAAACTAAAAGTCGTAGAGCAATGCGGTTTGTTCCATTGAATTCAGCGGCTCATTTTGCGTATAAAACCATCGTTTAACAAGATGTAAACTTTTAAATTTTTTTGCTAAAAATTAAGATAGGCAATATCTATAGTGAAAAATTTTATTCAACAAAAAAATTCATAACTTAAAAACCAAAAGTCGTAGAGCAATGCGGTTTGTTCCATTGAATTCAGCGGCTCATTTTGCGTACTAAACCGTCTTTTAACAAGATGTAAACTTTTAAAGTTTTTTGCTAAAAATTAAGATAGGCAATATCTATAGTGGAAAATTTTATTCGACAAAAAAATTCATGACTTAAAAACTAAAAGTCATAGAGCAATGCGGTTTGTTCCATTGAATTCAGCGGCTCATTTTCCGTATAAAACCAACTTTTAACGAGATGTAAACTTTTAAAGTTTTTTGCTAAAAATTAAGATAGGCAATATCTATAGTGGAAAATTTTATTCAACAAAAAAATTCATAACTCGAAAACTAAAAGTCGTAGAGCAATGCGGTTTGTTCCATTGAATTCAGCGGCTCATTTTGCGTATTAAACCATCTTTTAACAAAAAGTAAACTTTTAAAGTTTTTTGCTAAAAATTAAGATAGGCAATATCTATAGTGAAAAATTTTATTCAACAAAAAAATTCATAACTTAAAAACTAAAAGTCGTAGAGCAATACGGTTTGTTCCATTGAATTCAGCGGGTCATTTTCCATATAAAATCATCTTTTAACAAGAAATAAACTTTTAAAGTTTTTTGCAAAAAATTAAGATAAGCAATATCTATAGTGGAAAATTTTATTCAACAAAAAAATTCATTACTTATAAACTAAAAGTCGTAGAGCAATGCGGTTTGTTCCATTGAATTCAGCGGCTCATTTTGCGTATTAAGCCATCTTTTAACAAGATGTAAACTTTTAAAGTTTCTTGCTAAAAATTAAGATATGCAATATCTACAGTGGAAAATTTTATTCGACAAAAAAATTCATAACTTAAAAACTAAAAGTCATAGAGCAATGCGGTTTGTTCCATTGAATTCAGCGGCTCATTCTGCGTATAAAACCATCTTTTAACAAGATGTAAACTTTTAAAGTTTTTTGCTAAAAATTAAGATAGGCAATATCTATAGTGGAAAATTTTATTCGACAAAAAAATTCATAACTTAAAAACTAAAAGTCATAGAGCAATGCGGTTTGTTCCATTGAATTCAGCAGCTCATTTTGCGTATAAAACCATCGTTTAACAAGATATAAACTTTTAAAGTTTTTTGCTAAAAATTAAGATACCCAATATCTATAGTGGAAAATTTTATTCGACAAAAAAATTCATAACTTAAAAACTAAAAGTCATAGAGCAATGCGGTTTGTTCCATTGAATTCAGCGGCTCATTTTGCGTATAAAATCATCTTTTAACAAGAAATAAACTTTTAAAGTTTTTTGCAAAAAATTAAGATATGCAATATCTATAGTGGAAAATTTTATTCAACAAAAAAATTCATAACTCGAAAACTAAAAGTCGTAGGGCAATGTGGTTTATTCCATTGAATTCAGCGGCTCATTTTCCGTATAAAACCGTCTTTTAACAAAAAGTAAACTTTTAAAGTTTTTTGCTAAAAATTATGATAAGCAATATCTATAGTGAAAAATTTTATTCGACAAAAAAATTCATAACTTAAAAACTAAAAGTCGTAGAGCATTGCGGTTTGTTCCATTGAATTCAGCGGCTCATTTTGCGTATAAAACCATCTTTTAACAAAATATAAACTTTTAAAGTTTTTTGCTAAAAATTAAGATAGGCAATATCTATAGTGAAAAATTTTATTCAACAAAAAAATTCATAACTTAAAAACCAAAAGTCGTAGAGCAATGCGGTTTGTTCCATTGAATTCAGCGGCTCATTTTGCGTAT